>NC_089320.1:10456232-10756232 GCF_036669915.1 Pocillopora verrucosa | reverse complement strand
GTTTTGTCTGTTTATCCACTGGATAGATGTAAGGAAAGAAAGGTTTCTTCCAGAGCCTGTTGATCAGTGGCCCTAGTCTTAACCATCTGACCCCTAAGAGTGACTGGCATCTAATTTCTCCCCACAACATTATCCCTGAATCACACATTGAGGTTACAAGAAAAAAGGAAATGATCACCAAATAAAGAAGCTCTTGATTATTAAACAAAGTATCTATGTCGGCCCCAGAAGAGAATATCCATACTAGTGCTAGTGTCTAAAGGGTTAAAGGATTGCAGCCCATGAAATGAAACTATAAATGCATTAACTATAACAATAATGTACTTGACGTAATTTCAATACCTTAAGAGTATTGAGATGTGTCCTTCTAACTTGAAAATCAATGTCTCCATCTTCTAAAATTTCTGGAAGTACATTTGTGAACTGGCAGAGAACTAAATGAAAGGCACACAAAATTTGTTTTTCATTAAAAGAAGTTCAACTCTTCCTTATCAAATTCCCTATGTCATGAAAAGGCCTAGTATATTTTCACACTTTTACCAGTCCTGTTGACTGGCAAATCAATATTCAGTAGAGCTCACCATGAAATAAAAATAAATTTCATGTTAATGCATTTAAAGTGTAAACTTACAGTGTACAAGAATTATCATTGTAAACAGTCAAAATGACTGCTGAACCTAAAGTATGTATGGGCAAATGCAACAAAGAGATGTGTTTTTCATTGCTGTGGGACAAAAAAAAGATCTGAGTCCCCACAAATAAAATAACTTTGAATTAGTGCTTTGATGCTCCACCAATGTTCTGTGGAGAACTCTGTGCTGAGCCACACTTGGTATGTAATGGCCTACAGTACTGTCAGGCTCATCACAGAGTTTCTGGTAGCACCATGGTGGAGCATCAAAGCCCAAATCCAAGGGTAAGGGTTCTGGTTCTTCATGAGCAGTATCCTCCCTTATTTCAAGCACCAAAGGGAAAATAAATTTTCAAACTGGTAGAGCAATCCTTCAGCACGTTGAATTTCCAAGAAATCACGTTTTTTTTTGGTACTACAAGCAGTAAATTTTGTTAGCTATCCAAGGATAGCTGTTATTTTTAGTTTTTAGCCTGGATGATACCCGTTTTCCCCGCTATAGTAAAATCTACTTGGAACTTTCTTATCAGGTCTTAATTCCATTGTATACAGTCATACATTTTCTTCTTACTGTACATATTTTTAAAACTGTTGTGTAACAATGAATACCTTCAAGCAATATATTCCAAGTGCTCTCTCGAAGAGAACTGTCCACTTCATTAAAATGTCTGCAAGGAAAAATTGTCTGATTTGAAGTTCATGTGGTTGTAAGGTTAAACAATTCTTTTTAAAAACACAAGTACACCTTACCCTTCCAGCTGTCATTGCTACGCATTAAGCCGATTGGTAAGGGCATGTGGAAGTTGGAAAATGGTGGGACAGACATAGGGTTTAGATAAACAGTAACGAAGAAGTAATCTTACCTCAAAAGACTGAACAAGCAGTCAAAGTTTTGGACGATGGCAGTGGGTACACCAGATCGAAGATCAGACAAGCATTCTGAAAGTTGGTCAACATGACAACGTAAACAGAAAAGCGTAAAAAAGCGGCAAATGTTTCGTCAACTACAATAAAATCTACCTCGAAGTTTGTTCGGAAGAACACGCACTGAGAGAACTTCGTCCACAACGTAAGATCCTTCTTCACTGCTCAATAAATCGTCCTTACACAAGGGAATTACAAAGTCTTCATCCATAATTTGTATCTCTATTTCGGTAAAAGTGTATATAAGGTTCTGTCAATTAAAAAATAAAGGGAAACTTCACTTTTCATTCCAAATAAACACCCAGTAAAAATGGCCGCCTTTTTTCGAACGGAGAAAATCGGCCAATCAAAAAGTCTTGATACCAGTCTCTCCTCTGGCAATTTTTCTCGTTCCCATTTCTCTTCTTTCCTTCCCTACCCTTTCCCATTTGGTCGATTACTTTCAAATTAGGAATCTTTCCTTTATCTGATGTTTCTTTCATAACATACCCAGATTTCCTCCTATGTTGGTACTAGATGACACAGTTAGTTCATTAATTAGCAATCCACTTACCATGTTTACAGATTCTTTTGTTTTGAGTAAGTTTTTATTTCAATCCCACAAGGCTCATGTATTTTGAAATTTTCCCTGCTTTATTATTTCTTCCAAAAAACAAAATAAATGAAAAGAAATAATGAATGATTAAAAAAACTGATCAGCAGAATAAAGAATGATTTGAAAATGTATTATATTTACCGCCCCACCCCCACCCCCCTGCCAACACCTTAATTCCTGTGGTAGGGACTAAACACGAAATGGTCACACGATACACTTACGCGCGTGAGGAAGAAAGGAGGAAAGAAACGCGCGAGCTGAGCAAAAAACTCGTGAGCTGACTTATTCTCACGTGTAAGAAGCAGCCCTTGAACTCGGCCTCATAAATAACAAATGTTAGAAAGAAAAAGATTTCAGAACAGGAGGAGGAAAAAGTCAGCTATTTTGGTCAAGCGACTGTTAAGAAGTACAAAAGAACCGTTGAACTGGCTGGCTTGACCTCGGAAAACTCTGTGGGGAATACAGTGCTTTCAACGAAATATTTTGATTGCTTTTTCATGTCTCCCTCTGCATAAATAATTAATCACATTGCGTGAAAGGACAACAGAGAAAGTCGAAGTTAACGCGGCAAAAAGCAAATCGTACATCAACTAGTTGGATTTCAAGTTAATGAAGGGGTGAGTTTCTAAAGAAACTGTGGTGCTGCGTCGGTGGGAGAGTATAGCAGGTAATTTAGTGTTAACAACTGAGTTGAAAACGTAAATTAACCACCGTAAAGGGAAAAAAAGCTGACGTTTCGAGCGTTAGCCCATGGACGAAGGGCTAACGCTCGAAACGTCAGCTTTTTTACCCTTTACGGTGGTTAATTTACGTTTTCAACTCAGTTGTTAACACTAAATTACTTGGATTTCAAGTTAGTTTCATTCCACAGTCAGCAATATGACTAAGACTTACGCCTCAAATTACTCCATGTTTTAGCGAATGCAAATTTAAAACAATTCTTAACCTTTTAGATGGTTGATTGCGCTCAGATCACTCTCATCATTAAAAATTAATGGCAGTTTCTTTAAAATCTTGTTAGTTGGGGAAAAAGCCAAGTATAAAGTTACAAAAAAAAATTTGAAAGTAAAAATTTTCAAGAAAAAGAGAAAAATTAAAAATCTGTTGGCTTTACGCCAGGTGAAACGAATGAAGAATGTTGCTTAGCGGGGAGTTGTTATCGAAAATTATTATGTTAATAATCAAAAGCCTTGAGGATTATACATTTGCATATCAAATTTAACAGTAAAAAAGTAGAAATAATTTCCTACACTAGTGGCTACGTAGCATCTGAAAAGATATCAAACATGAGCGCTAGGTTTCTCCACTATGAATTTATTTCTGTTACAGCTCCTTAAATTATGTGACCATTTCAGTTCTCAAACCCGTGGCAGCTGGCTGGTGTGCATTTCGAACAATCAATCGAAAATTAACAAGGCTGAAGACAACAAGAGTTTAACAGCAGAACACAAAATGCGTGAATGATCCATGACTTGATTTGAACATTATGGAGCGTTTGTCGACAACATTGGGCAGGAAGAAAGCAGTAGATCCCAGTACCATCCACACAACACAACTATCTCGCTGTTTGAGCAAGTTTGATTTAACCTCCCTCGGCGTCGCTGCTACTCTTGGAGCAGGAATATACATATTAAGCGGAACATTAGCGCGAGGTGTGGCGGGACCAGGGATAGTCATATCGTTCTTCATCGCTGGATTGGCAAGTTTATTGGCAGGACTCTGTTACGCTGAGTTTTCGGCGCGTGTTCCGCGCGTTGGTTCGGCTTACACGTTCGCTTACGTTACAATCGGCGAATTATGCGCTTTTATAATCGGTTGGAACTTGTTCCTTGAATATGTAATTGCAGTGTCGTCAATGGCTCGCGCTTGGAGTTCGTACTTGGATGCTTCTTTGTTAAATGACGCTATTAAGAACTTTACGATCACGGGAATTGGAAAACTCGGCGTTTCCGGAGTAATCGTGAGCTACCCCGACTTTTTCGCGTTTTTTCTGGTATTAGTTGTTTCCGCGATTTTATGCTTCAAAGTGAAATTTACCTCAGTGACAACTAATGTTATAACAACGGTAAACATTCTTGTGATAATATTTATTGTCATATTTGGAGCCATCTTTGCCGAGAGAAAGAACTGGACGGATGATTTTTTGCCCTATGGTTTTTCAGGCGTCCTCACAGCTGCAGCACCTGCTTTCTTTGCGTTTGTGGGATTTGATGTGATCGCAACCGCAGTGGAGGAGTCGAACAACCCTTCTAAGGATGTACCAGTCGCCATGATCCTTACAATTGGTAAGTTGTACTTGTAAGAGTTCTTGAGATCATGTATTTTTCGCACACCGTTGTAAGTAACTCCCCCACCCCCCCCCCCTCCTCTTCCGGGAAGCATTCAATTTTTTGGCCCCAAACAGGTTTACCGCGTGCATGTTATGGTTTTTAAAAGTAAGTATTAAATGATTACAGTATATAATTTTAACATTAATCATGACCGTTACAATTTCGTTCAATGTGATTGGTGGATGAACAGCTTGATCAGTTCACTGATTATTCTGTACCCGCTTTTTGTCAATCACTGTTATGTCTATTGGCCGAATTGAACTTTACTCGGTTCCATAACCATCGCTTAACGAACAGGGTGGAAGCTGGATGCGAACTTAATTACGTGCTTGGTCCACTTTTAATCTTGCTGAAACGACTTTAGTTGGCTTCAATTCAAATAATTAGCGCTTTGGGGTTGAGTGGTAATTTTTCCTCATTTAATATGGACCATAGCAATTATTTATTATTAAGAAAAAGCAACCGTAAAGTGAAACACGCACATACACACAAATACAAATTAAAAACAAGCAAAAAAAAACCAAAAAAAAAAAGATAGGCGATAGATTAAGATCTGAACACGTCTCATCACAGGTGAACAAGTTTAAGTGTGTAAGTCTGTCAGTTGTTTGTCATCGCGTGCTGCTGTTCAACACGGGTTATACCTAACTTTCCTTCAGACACCGAAGGTAAAAATTTCAGCATAGCTTAGCTAAAGATGAAGGCTAACTATTTTAATTTTCACGCAAGGAGCATGCATCGCGTTTAAATCGGGGTGTTTTGCTTAATATGCCTTTTGCTTTCACTTACTCTTATTGGCGCCAGAGGGGTGTTCTTTTGATTTAAAAATCCTTGACTCAAACGGAACAAATACAGAGTCTAGAAGGTATCCAGAACTTTTGATAACCACTTGAATCTCAGCGACTGAATCTCTTCGAAAAAAGTATAGAAATCTGTTGTCGTCTTCCCTGTCTAGATAAACAAATATGTAGATTTGGACCCCGGTACCTTTCGGCTAGCAAAAACTATTATCAGCGATTGCAAAAATTTTTATGTGTAATGGAAAAAGGAAGTGGCTCAAGAGATACCTTGGACCTCCTGACTCAATGAAATGAGCGTGAATTTCCTGCTGTACGAATTTGGACCTGTAATAGGTTAAAAGTTACGTGTTGAAACTCTCGCTTGGAATAGAGGGTCTCTATAGGGTGATGGCTTTAACGGTAACCGGTCGTTTCGCCAACGACCAATCAGTATATAAAGGGCTGCGAGTTCTGTTCATTTCGTTCAATTTGGCTTCACGATCACTCGACAACTAGCAATCAATCACCGCGTTATACAAAATGGAAAGTTTTTAATTGTATCTTCTGCGCCGAAGAAGTCACTTCACGTCAGGAAGCGCTTTTATGTGATGGCTGCGACAGGTGGCAACACCGGTGATGCCAGACAGGCATCACGAGGGAAGACTACAGGGCTGCAGTGCGATCAGGAGAGGAAATCTTTTGCGTAAATTATTGGTTAACTTAGTTAACAATAGTTAATATAATGATTTGAAATCGTCTTTATAAGGGCGGGTGCCACTCTGATGGCCCACACGTCCCCGCATGTAATAAGGTATTTAAATTTAAATGAATCGGTTAATTTGATAGTAGTTGACGTAGCTTGCTTATAACGTTTGGGAACTGACTTCTACACGTTTTCTAAACGATCGTCGGCGAAACGACTCGTAGGCGAAACGACCGACATTCGCTCTAACAGCTAACGGTTAAAAGTTTGGCCATTGTACGGCCTTCAGCTAAATTCTTTACGTTACATTTTTGCGGTTAACTTCCTATACGACTAACAGTTATAATTTTTTCAATGTTTACACCTAACGCAAATTTTTTTCAGACCCTCGGGACAGAATAATGAAACACCGGTACTTTTATTCATGATCAAGCTGGAAAGTACAGTTTCTTTCAGGAGATATTCAGCTGTTTTTGTCATTAATTTACCTCCTTGTTCTCAAAGGAATTTTCATACTATCATAGTGTTCGAACGAAGATAGCCGTTTGTATACTTGAAAGATTTCATTTTTCTTGAGGTCAGTATTATGTGAGAAGTCGTGGATAAATTTCTTGATAATTGTAGAACCGTTCACGCGCGCATCGGTCAGATTGCTTGCGAGCTATTGTCAGTTTTACGAAATTTTCCACCGTCTATATTCTTATCGCTCGTGGAAATTAAATCAAAGTGAGCAAAATTAAAGTGAAATCACAAAGCGAAGTCTTTAAGCGTTGCACACAGATCACTTCCATTTACGTGCACCATTCTAACCAAAAAACAATTCAAATGCAAATAAGCCTCATGTAAATATTCTAAGATTTACTCTCGACAGAACATTTTAGCTAAAGTCCGTGCCTGATGTCCGTAACTGAAAATGTCAGCTTACTTAACCCTCTCGAAACGAGATAAATTCGTTCTCACTAATCGATCGGCCAAATCTGCTGTATACAGCTATTTCAATTTACGTTGTCGGATCAAAGCTTCAAGGGTACGGGACAAGACCGAAAGGCGGTTTGGGTAGATTAGAATTAATTTTAGGCTTTCGGGGTTGTCGGCGCGAGATGGACATGGAGGCTGAAAATACAATTAGTATTGCCAACATTTCTTTCATCCAAATGGCTCGCCATCGGAGATCTTCGCTGTATGGACGAGGCATTGTTAATTTTGCTGATAATTATTCATTAAGATCCCATATTCCCCTTCGGTCTTGTCTTGTAGGCTTGAGGCTTTGATCCGACAACGTAAATTGAAATAGCTGTATATCCGAAGCCCGCGCTTATGTGGTGTGTGTGACGTCATTTCATGGTCATTAGCTCTCGACCAATGAGCGCGCGGAAATTTCTCCTGTGATTGAAAAGAAAAGTATCAAGAGAGATAAATTGAAGTAGATTTGTCAAGGAGACTTTTCCTCTTCTATAATGTTGGGTTCACCGTGAAAAAAAAAGAAAATTGAAAAATCTTAAAAGCTTTACGACAAAAGCGGCAAAGGCAAAAGACAACAAGCACATAATGAAGAGATTTAGATGTAAATTGTAACGATCTGGAAACGATCTGTTTGAGTTCGCCGACACGAACTGTTCATTTCGATCTGCACTTAAAACAGCGACGATTCGGCTAACGATGTTGATGTAAAACCAGTCAAATTCATGGTTCAAGGGATCGCACACCCAAAAATGGCTTACCTTTTGAAACGATTCACTCAAAAGAAACTCGTGGATCCCGAGACTTTGTCGCAATCTGAACTGTCTCGTTGTTTATCGATATTCGACCTGACCTCTTTAGGGATTGGCAGTACCCTTGGAGCTGGGATCTATGTGTTAGCGGGAGAAGTTGCTCGATCTATGGCCGGACCGAGCATTGTTGTATCTTTCTTCATAGCTGCCGTCGCTTCCATTCTATCGGGGCTGTGTTACGCCGAATTCGGCGCTCGTGTTCCCAAAGCTGGTTCCGCTTATATCTACAGCTATGTAACGGTCGGAGAACTCTGTGCTTTTGTGATCGGTTGGAACTTATTTCTTGAATACGTTATCGGCGCTTCTTCTGTAGCTAGAGCATGGAGTGACTATTTCGATTCTGTTCTTGACGGGAGAATCCGTAATTACATATTGACCCACATTGGAGAAATTCATACATCTGGACTCTCAAGATACCCAGATTTTTTTGCCCTCGTGCTCTTGTTGCTGGTGACTTTTGTTCTTGTGATTGGAGTTAAGAATTCTTCGAGATTCAACAACATATTTACCGGCATAAATCTTTTGGTGATTTTATTCATAACTTGTGTTGGAACATACTTCGCCAGAGGTGAGAATTGGACAAATGATTTTACACCGTTTGGAATTTCTGGAGTTTTCACGGGAGCGGCGACATGTTTTTACGCTTTCGTTGGGTTTGACGTTATTGCTACGACTGGCGAAGAGGCAAGAAATCCAAGCAGAGCGATTCCTATATCTATAGTTCTGTCCTTAGGTAAGGTCATAATCCGGTTAATTCTGTTTATGGAATGAATTCCACCCATGCCAAAGACAATTGATGCATGGTTTGATCTGTCAAAATTCACCGACACGATTTAAGACAAAAATACTACCGAATAAAAAATATGTCGGTGACTGCAAAATTTTCTCCCTTCGCCGGACGGCTAGTTCAAAAAAGATCAAAGTGGTCATTTCGCATTTAATTTCCTTCAAACACCGCTTCACTGATTATAATGGCTATTTGTTAAGAGCAGTTAACAATTTCAAATTCAGTTTCCTCTTGATTAATCGTAGACTTTGACAGCTGGAATTATAGCCGACGATTTTTCCAGCACTAAAATGAGTTGGTTGTAATTTGCCGTTATATTACTCTTTGCTTAAAAGTTTTGTTCTCATCAGCCGCTGTGATGGTCACCGGCAGAACCTGTAGCTACTTGTTATCCTAAAATAACCAAGATGGAATCCTTCATTTACATACAATTTCAATCATTGGTTATTTTAGCTTCGTTTGGTTAACTTCCCGTTTATATGAAAATCTCCTCCATACATCTCCTCTGCACTTGCGTAAATTTATAGGACGGAAATCCCTCGAGTACAAATTACTCTTCAAATATTGAAATATTGTTACAACGCTGAGTCACGTTTCACGTTTCGAAAGATCAACCGCATTCTCTGCAGAACAGCTGTAGCTTTAGTGATATAAACGTTCTAGATATTAAGTGGTAAGCCGAGCACATGCATCTGGTCGGCGGTTCTTATGTTTAAGATCATTTTGTTTTAAAAACTGAACTGATAATGTAAATTGGCCACTGCAGAGGGTCTCTCAAGCTTAATATTAATACAACAACAAGCAGTCAAATGATGAGAATAATGGAAGATATCACTTGGGAGGTTATTTGTTATCCACCCAAACTTTTATCTTTGAGATTTCTTGCCAATATGGTACAACTGTTCATGTTACTATGGACTAATTTGAATTATACGCATCCTTTTTGCCATCAAAGGAATTTGTTTCGTGGCCTATTTTGGGGTCTCTGCCGTGCTGACTCTCATGGTGCCCTATAACCAGTTAGCTGAACGAGGTGCTCTGCCAGAGGTGTTTGCGATGCGAGGAGCTCCATGGGCCAAATACATCATAGCTGTGGGAGCCCTCTGTGGATTGACCGCATCTTTGATTGGAGGCCTGTTCCCTCTACCCAGAATGCTGTACGCCATGGCAAGCGATGGCCTCATTTTCAAGTAAGCAACTTCATTTTAAGCCTGCTTGACGCATTTCTCGTCCTTGAGTCTCCGTTATTATAAAGGCTAACTTAAGTGTATTTCTATGGCATAAAGATACATATTTTGTAATAAGTGATTACACATCGTTTTAGTACACTGCAATACAGAAAAATACTGAATTTCTTGAGATCCGAGTCTTTTTTAGTGCAACATTTCCGCTGATTAATTCTCTCTTCCGTAATGGTACGTGACAGAAATATTGTCTTTCACTTAGGCGTAGTTTTTGTGGTTTCTAAGGATTATTATAATTCTTACATTTTTAAAAGATTTCTTGCCAAGGTACATCCAAAGACGGAGATTCCAGTTATTGCCACCGTCCTGTCTGGGGCCCTTGCGGCGTTCTTGGCCCTCATATTCGACCTTGAAGCTTTGGTTGAAATGATGTCCATCGGTACCCTGTTAGCGTACACAATAGTGGCCCTGTGCGTGTTGTTGCTTCGTTATCAACCCGGCAGTGTAGGAATCGTCAAAGGAGGGGAAAAGATTTTCTTAACTAACGAAGAAACTGCAGACCATGAGGCCCCGAGGGAAGACACTCGATTGACGCAAGAAACTGATGGTCCGACTTTGCAAACCGCACGACTCGCTGCCATTGGAATCTATTGCAACGTAGCGATGTACTTCTTCATAAGTATTCTTCTCATCTGGGGAGGCCATGCTATTTTGAATGGGCGAGCATGGGCCATCTTCATGGCATGCTTATTAGGGATCCTCTCGGTCACTTTCATCGTGCTCCTTGTACGACAGCCCCAGAACAAGACGCCCCTGCCATTTAAAGTGCCATGTGTTCCGGCCATACCACTGTTCTCGATCTTCATTAACGTTTTTCTGATTCTGAAGCTTAACTACTTGACGTGGATTAGGTTCGCCGTATGGATGACAATAGGTGAGTTAAAGGGTTTAATGGGGGGGGGGGAGTACTTGGAACGATGTTACTGTAGAAATATTTAAAATTGTTTGGAATTAAGTTCAGCCTTAGCAAGAGATTGTATAATCATAGTTGTTTAATGCGAAGATATCAGTGCATACAACAAAATATTAATGAAACTACCTAGACCTTGTTTTCTGATGCGACCTGTGGTCTCGTTTTGAGGGTCTTTTACGGACCAACTTTGAAATTACCCATATATCTACCGCACTACAAACGCTTACTGGCAAATCAAGACGCAAATGATAATCTGCCGAGGACTTCGTTGCGGCCTTCAAAACTGTGAAGATACCTGACGACGGCAAACTCGTGTCAACTGGTGTCAAAGGATTCTTCACTATTATTCCACTTCTACACTATCGATACAAGGTGTCCGCTTCATATGGGACCCGCCTAAGACAGGTTTCCGGCTGTAGCTGGATAAATTCAATGGTTGTGTTTGAGTATGACTTTAAGTATGAAGATATACCCAGTCCTCATACTGTTTAGGTTATCACCTGTAAAAATTTGTAATCACACTGATTGGACCAGGTGTAAATTTGCTCACTCCATTCATACAACCTGTGGAATGTGACAGTTCGTGCCAATAGTCGATTCACTCCTCAAACGCTTCATCAGAGCGCTTAACAACCAAAGGTGATTCATTCAAAACCTAGCGGAGCATAAAAAACTTTTTGGAGGGCGACTTCCCTCAGAGCAAATAGTTCGAAAGCGGACGTGATTGATGAAAATCCAGCGGTGCGATCCCGTAGGCTAATACATACAATTAAGTTTTTGTTTACAAACAAGTAGATTTTTGTTAATCGGATATGGTGACTGTATTTCGCCTCCTTGATTTCATACTTTCCTTATTGATGAGTTTTGTTCACAAAAAATGTCCAAAGCTTATATTGCTATAATGACCTTCCTACGCTCGCAGGCCCTAGTAAGCTTACATACTTCCTTTGTCACTAAATGCGCACTCCTGAAATTAAAAAAAAAAAAAAAAGAAGAAAATTGAAATGCTCGACGAATGATGTGTAAAATCAATCGAAACTTGTACGCAAATTGTCCACACTTGCATCCTTGATCATTGACTCCGCTGCGGGCACATGAATTGGAAGCAATCGTAGATGTCAATATTCTGTTTCACATTTCAATGTTGCTTCCGAAAGCAAGAAATTGATCTCGTTGATTTTGACATTAACCATGCGGTAGATTACTTTATTTACACGTGCCACATTCATACTACCATGTTTAACTTCAAAGACCAACAATCCGTATTATCTACCTGTAACAACCTGCTCACACCATTCAACCAATTGTGGCTCGTTTATCAAAATACAGTTTCTCCCAAAATCTTCAGAACAGGACAGGCATTCACAGACAAAAGTTCAGCAGTCACCTTCTGGGGGATGTTATATTAAAAAGCTGTTTTCTCACAACCGGTGGAGCGCTTAAAGAGTTGGGAGAATATAAAGACTGAGAATGGACGAGTCTACCTGGCGCATTTGTAATCCCAAAGGCATTTGTTGGTCGTCAGAGTTGTGAGCACTGAAAAATCGTATACAGGTTACAAGATCCATCGAATTTGATATGCTTTTTTAATAAGGAAATCCTTAAATGTCAATTGCTTCTTTAAAAATTAGGGCTGTGCAGAGAACTTGTCTTTCCTGATCGAACAATGGGATGTCTTTGGCAGTTTTCACGACGAAAGTTTATTTCTCTTGAGAAATTAGGAGAGACAAAACTCTCTCGATGTCTCTCACTTCTTGATCTTACCGCCCTCGGCATCGGCTGTACTTTGGGAGCTGGTGTGTATGTAATCGCCTGTGAAATTGCTCGAGATGTAGCCGGCCCGGCGACAGTGATTTCATTTCTTATCGCTGGTATTGCCTCTGTCTTGTCAGGACTTTGTTACGCTGAATTTGGTGCTCGCGTGCCAAAGGCTGGATCAGCTTACATCTACAGTTATGTAACTGTTGGCGAGCTTATAGCGTTTATAATTGGTTGGAACCTTGTGATGGAATATATGATCGGAGCTGCCGCTATCGGTCGAGCTTGGAGTGCGTATTTCGATTCTATGCTACATGATAAAGTTCAACTTTGGGTTTTAGAAAATATTGGACCAATACGGATCGATGGACTTGGGGGATACCCGGATTTTTTGTCAGCAGGAATCATTTTTGTCTTGATGATTATTCAGCTGTTTGGTGTAAAGAAATCCACCGTGTTCGTTTCTGTCGTGACTTGCGTTAACATAATCGTGATCCTCTTTATAATCGTCATGGGTATAACTTTAGCTAGACCAGAGTATTGGTCAGATTTTATGCCTTACGGTCCCACAGGAGTATTGGCTGGTTCGGCTACAGCCTTTTTCGCTTTTGTTGGATTCGACGTTATTGCGACTGCTGGCGAAGAAGCCGAGAACCCTAGTAAGACCATACCACTTTCAATTATGTTGGCACTAACGGTTTGTTTTTTGGCATACTTCGGTGTCTCTGCGGCGGTGACATTAATCTGGCCTTACAACAAGTTGGATTATGGCGCGGCCTTACCTAAAGCTTTTGAACACCGAGGAGCAGATTTTGCAAAATACATCATTGCGGCTGGTGCTCTTTGCGGAATGACAGCTGCTATAAATGGAGGGCTTTTCCCTTTACCTCGCTTACTGTATGCCATGGCTAACGACGGATTAATTTTTAAGTGCTTTGCGTATGTAAGTAAAAACACCGAGGTCCCTTTTGTAGGTACTATTTTCTCCGGGATTCTCGCGGGTATACTAGGAATGATCTTTGAACTGCAGGCCCTTGTAGAGATGATGTCTATAGGTACCCTCCAAGCATATACCATCGTCTCCACATCGGTTTTGATTCTCAGATATCAACCTGGGACTGTAGGCTTTGTCAAAAGTTCTGAGGAGCCTGAGTCGAGCTCTGAATTAAAGGAGCCTCAACAACAACCAACAGAACGGTCAGGGAGAATTTCAAGATGTATCATATGGTTCCTTTTCTTTTACTTCTTCGGTCTCAGTGCGTTCTTGATCAATGGGCTCATTCCAATGTATGAAGGAGAACTATGGGCCGTTATTCTGGCCGTGTTGTTGGTCATAGCTTTTGTAGCTGCAGTCGTAATGTTGTCTATGCAGCCGAAAAGTATAACGCCATTACCATTCAAAGTTCCGCTCGTCCCAGGCCTCCCTTTGTCATCAATGTTTATTAATATCTATTTGATGATGGAGCTTAATCCAGCCACGTGGATGAGATTCGCTGTTTGGATGGCCATAGGTGTGTGTGTTTCCTTTTTCCGGCCGGTCATGAAAAGATAGGCATGCAATGCATGCATAGAGAGATTCTACCATGCTAAATTAATGGTTAGAAGCCAGGGTGCTTCCCCGTTAAGTTTCCTAATACCAGAACCGAATCGAAACAGCGAGTGCAGCCAAAAGTTAAACTCGCAAGAAGTTAACAAGAGCTCAAAGAAAATACATAAAGTCGATGCTAAGAGCGGGATTTACGATTAGTTTATTTAATTTTGCACTCAATCATTTGAGCGAGTGGCGTAAGTTTCCTGGACCTATCACAGAGCAAAGAGAACAATTGCGTTTTTTACTTCCTTACGTTGATTCAAAATTTATTTTAGGGCCTTTTTGAAATTCCCGACTCTAGCCGCCGTTTGCTGGATACCTGAGAATTGCGTATCTATTTCATGGTCTGGCTTATCAACTAGTTTTCTGTAAAAAGTCTTCTCCCTCGCTGGAACTCTTACTAAGGAAAGAGGGAATCACTTCGGTTAAGAGTAAACCTTATATAGCAAAGTTTCTTGGTCAGGAATTTTGTCTAAAGCAAAGCTGTTTCAAAACCTAGCTAGAAATCCTGGACTTAACTGTTGTGCAATTCGTTGCAAATCTGCGGGAAGAGGAGAACTGTTGGGCACCAGGAGACCAGAATATTTCTTGGATAAAAAAAAAATATATGGCAAACATACTTTTATTTAAAGGGGGTAAGTTTCTAAAGAAACTGTCGTGCTGCGTCGGTGGGAGAGTATAACAAGATAATTTGGTGTTATCAACTGAGTTTAGAACGTAAATTGGCCACCGTAAAGAGATTCAAAGCTGACGTTTCGTTAGCACTTCGTAAGAGCGGATTGGCTCTAATGAAGGGCTAAAGCTCGAAACATACTTTTATTTAGCTAACTAGGGAACCAAACTCACTTGATATCACATACAAAGAGTCGAACTGATACCCTCATTATTTACTCTACAGGTCTGTCCATTTACATTTTCTACGGCCTCCGACACAGCGTGGAAGGGAAGCGACAACATGAACAAGAGGGATACGTTCCCTTAGAAAGAATTGACGGCAAAGATGATCAAGATAAGGATGTCGAAACTTTAGAGTGAAATAGCTGAAAATAATTATGATTCAACAAAATACAGAGATTATATTGAGGTTTGCAGGGCGTTAGGTTTTACAAAATTGTCAATTCAATATTCAATATTCCGTTCAATATTTGAAGATTTATTTGAAAAAGATCTACAAATGTAATGATACGAAACATTTCTTTGGTAACACTAAATATAGTCAATATCATTTGTTTTAACATTCTCTTGACGTTGTCATGGCAACCATTCATTGATATCTAACTTTTTCCAAGAAAGATCAAGACAAATCTTCTCTAAATGTTATAGAGTATGAGTGAACACATCTTCATCACGTCTCATTCTTCAATGAAAGGCATATTCAATACTCTTCTATTAGTTGAAATTTTTTTCCTGTAGTTGGACTTCCCACTAAACAAGCTTTATCATTCCAACTGTGGAAGAATTTATAAGGAGCTTTAGTAGAAAAGAACAAAGTCCGGCAGCCATGTTTTGAAACTGTTTGTAAGAGAGGAATCGTGACAGGTTTCAGAAACGAATTGCACGTAAACATAACCATAAAACCCAGTTAATCATTTCAGTATGAAAATTTATTAGACTAGTAATTATATGATATACTAAGAGTTTGAGAAATCAGTATATTCTTCAGGTCAGTCGGTCGAGCTACAAACGTTATAGTGAAATCTGTGGTAATCCTGGTGGACCAATAAAAAGAAATGATGCATACATAATAATCCATCAGACACATGCTCTCTGTTGTGCCAATTTTTATTTAAACTCATATTATCCTGTATGAAAATTACTAGCTTTGCAGCTGCATCGCTCATCCAGTCGTGTTTATTCCTTAAAAAAATATATATATATATATAGCGGTTGGTATTGACAAAAATGACGATTTCGGCTCCACTACGCAGTACAACATGAATTAGAAAAACCATTAGGTTTATTATGGTTTTTTCGGCCGAGCACCGCACATATAACATTACGTTATACAACAACCTTTATTATATTCAAACATGTGGAGGAAAAACTAGAACAGAGCTGAGCGACAGTTTACACTGAATACAGTCAGAACAGAGGCCAGAAAAAACCTGCCGGAAAAAACCCAAATAGGGAAAAAAACTCAGGAAATCTGGGTAGGATCCGTGGCTCATGCTCTGAAAAGCCCATCCTACGAAGGCTACACGGTTGGAAGGTCTTTGCCCTTATTTACTACACATGTATTCCAACAAAGCACGGAAAACTCTAAATAATTTTAGGAAACGCAAATAAGCTAAGAAACCCCTGCGAAACTCGAACTGTCACTAGTAAATCAAATATATACTAAAAAATAACGTGAGCAAGACGAGGTGTCGGCCTAGAATGCTTTCCCACGTGATAAACATCCCTTTTATAGCACTCCATTCTACCCATGCTGCACTTAAACTGCCCCAGTCTCCACTGCTCCCGTGCCGCAGAAATATTTTATTTCCGGCTAATTCGTATCCACTCAAACGCCGGAAATTCCATTTCTTAGGATGAGCGTTCGTAGCTTGGACGTGAAAATATGCGAAGGGCAATATTCATCGACTCCTACTGTGCCAGTATTTCTTACTTACTTCATTTTGACGTCATAAACGATCCACGACTGAACAGACACGGAAACATGAAATCCTTTTGATAAGTAGAGGATAATATTCGAGTGGTATATCAGAACATATCTCTCTTGTCACTTGTATTTTCTTTCTATTAACTCGTGCATCCAGGCTGATGTGTATATCATGGAATACACACGTATCGTGGGATATTTCGTGGTATTCCACGTGAAAGAAAATGTTGCACAACATTATATTATATATGAGGTGCAAACGTCAATTCCTGTGATCCATTAAGATAAATTGAATATTAACGTTCAAAACCCTTTCACATGAACTAAGAACTAAGCTTCTAAGCTTTTGTTTTGTCTAAGTTTCACACTCAATTGATTCACTTGAGATCACAATTGTTTCCTCAGAAATTTGCCTATTCAAAACCAATAAACCGAGGTAAAATATTGATATACCTGTCTGTCAATCTGTACTAAAAATTGACTGATATTTGTAATTTTGCGATGATTTACAGTATTAACTTAAATAAGGTATAAAATAAAATAGCTCATCGTAAGTTCGCAACGATTGTTGCGAAATGCGTCGTCACTACAAAATCTCATAGGACAACTGTTACGTCAATGGGAGGAGTCGAAATATAAATGATTATACTCGCATCAATTCATTTTCAGCGAAAATTAATGAAATAATAATGAGCCTTTTTATCAAAGTGGAAAGACACAGAAAACCTTTGTTAAAAAGTTGCTATCTTTCCTTAAAAGTCAAAATTTTGAGTAATCTTATTTTCTTAAGAAAGTTTTTCCACACATTGAGAACATCAAGATCTCATTTCAATTCTCTCGCTTAGAGCACAGCTGTGATTGAAATGTAAATTCGGTCTTGCTGTTTCCTTTTAGGTGTAATATCCAGGGTCTTTGAATATCGACCGAAGGATGCACAAAACATGATGAGCAAACAAACAAAAAGCCTTCAGCAGAATCGGTGATTTATAAGCTAATTAGCAACGAACGAGGTCATTAGTGAAGAAAGCTTCGTCCAGTTCAGATTAATTTCAACCACTTTGCATGTGACTGGATAATTTAATGCAAAAATGATTCCATTAGATGAGACGAATAATACCGGATACGAAGGACATAGGGGTCCTGAGGCAGCTTCGTCGCAAGACTTCTTTGCAGTATCCCGAAATCAAATGGAGGAAAGGAACTTGAGAACAAGACTTGGGTCTATTGACCTCGAGGAGAAAAGAGCGCTTAGACGACTAAGCTCAGAAAAGAGATTGTTAAAAATCAAACAAGAAAAACGCTTGGGAAGTTTGACGTGCAGAAGAAATAGTGTCAGTGGAGGACAAATAAACAACTCAGGAAGTTCGACTCCTCTTTCAGCGGTTTGTGAATTGTAGACTTGTTTGATATTTCTTTTATGACCCACTCAAGAAAACTAACTCGGGAAAGCATAAATATGATGGATAACTTTTGACTTGATTAGTTCCCAGTTAACTTGAGTCTTCGTCAACAGATTAAATGTTGACAAATAAAGTGGAAACTCAGAGTCTATGGTTCCCAGGTGTGAGGCTAAATCACGAAGCGATATTGAAACTGAGAGAAGATTTCTATCAAAAAATTAAAAAATTACCCTATCGAGTTTACATGCGTTTCGATTAACAAAACAAGACCACTTCAAACGGAAAAATCTCCTCACATCGTCACATAGAATTGTAATTTTCTCGTTTTAAATTGTATCAAACATGTTTACTTTAAGCTGATCAGTGTTATGCTTGGGAGCTTTAAGTAGCAATCGAGGTAACTGAATTTATGGCTGAGTATTTGCGAGGAAGAGGATCCAAGACCCAAGGATCCAAAACTTCACAGATACGAATAAAGAACAACAAACAATAACAAATCACTAAGAGTATAGCTGGTGGTCCAGTTGTGTAGGCGAGCACGTACACATAATCAGGAATCCCATGATGCAACAATGCTACCCATGTGTTTCGTGTTATACTCAGAAAAAATTATCTTTGAACTGCGCATTTAAAATTTTTAATATTCCCTTTGAATTCAAAACTACACTCTACAGGGCACACCATGTCAGTTTGACTTAGTGAAGTTGCAGTTCAAGGCTGACAAACGACGGCATTTGAGTTCTACTGACAGTGTAGAGTCGCCAGGAACCACAAAAGGAACTTCACCATCAACTCTTGACGAATTCGCCCAACCCTCCCCTAGGTCAGAGAAATAATTTTTACACGTATCTTGGTAAAACTGTTTGGTTTTTTTTAGTCATACATGTAATTGAAGTTTGTGGGAGACGCGCGGAGGCCTTAATGCGCTGGACTTCCGGTCGGTATGTAGCTAAACCGGGATAAGCTCTGGCAGTTGGGACTTGGCGCCAGCCAAAACTGACTTAAC
Organism: Pocillopora verrucosa; assembly: GCF_036669915.1. NCBI lineage: Eukaryota > Metazoa > Cnidaria > Anthozoa > Scleractinia > Pocilloporidae > Pocillopora > Pocillopora verrucosa. Next base: position 10,737,197 of record NC_089320.1, on the reverse strand, counting down.
ATTTTTTGTAATTCTGTTAAAACTTCCGTATCATTTTCACCTTTTCCATCTAGGCTACCAAAGTTACCTTTGGTGAATAGTGTTGAGTCAGCAGAGCCTTTGAAGATAACAAAGCCTTTAAATTCAATATCAAAGAACAACGACCCATTTGCTGGCGATAAAAAACCTCCGTGGACCACAGCTATTCCTCTGCGAAGTCAGAGCAAGTCCGAAGTGGCAAAGTCAATGGACGAACTTATTTGTCGCCATAGTGACGCAAAGTATGCACAGAACATCGCCGTACTAGGGGAAAAACCCAGTGGAACTCGTCTGAAACGGCAGACTTGGTGCGGGAAATCGCCACCTGAAATGCAAACGTTGCAGCTACTCACTCAGAGAAAAAATAGTTACTCTGATAATTTCTCTTCCCTGAGAAACCAAGAAACGAATCCTTGGGCCTCAACTGTCACCAACACTACGGATATCTCGCAAATTCAGACTGACGACCGTAAAGCCCAAGACTTTCTGGTGAACAAGTTTAATCGACCCACTAGGACGGCTTACCCTGTAGTCGAAGATGTACTGCCTAGAAAGACTCTTACCGTGCCAAACTTTCCATTAAGAAATTCAAATTCAGCGAGTTCTCTGAGATCATTTGAAAGTCTCCCTCCAGTTTTCGAGGATCGGGATTTCAAATCTGACACAGAAGAAGGAGAGATATTTGTAGAGGCTCAGGTCGTTCCTGTCGGCCGCAAGGAAAGTCTCGTACTTCCTTCAGATGCGGCAAGTATGTTACGGCGGCGCCGAACTCGTACTCTAAGAAGGCAAGAAAGCTTAAAAGAAGACGATTCAAGTATCAGGTTACCAAGAAGCCAAACACAAGATACCACGCAGTCGCTCAGAGATGGCGAGGAAAGTTCTGGTGTTTCTGGAAAGCTAGTAGATCAGTCTAGCCATGGTCTAAAATCTAAGAATTTGGTGAAGAACTCTTCCTTGGAAAAGAAAAGACTGTCTGTAGGATCTATTTCTTTATCTTCAGCAACGGGTCCGAGTTTCAGAAAAGACACAGGACAAAAAATTATGAAGAAAAGGGGAAACGATAAAGAATGCGTCAAATCCAAATCAAAACAAGTCCTCGAAAAGGATACTGAAAGTAACGAGAAGAATGTCACCACACCAATCAGTAAGGCCAACTGGTTGAAAGCTCTGCACAAGGTCTTCAATATGAACATGTTTTTGAACGGCATGACTGCTTTGCAGAAGCAACGGGAGGTTGATCGTTTGGCCACAGAGAAAAAGAAAGCTGCTTTGGAACAATTATATGAAGAACTGAAGAACTGCAGATACCTGAGGATGCCTTCTAAAGAAGATGAAGAACAATGCGACTGTGTATCGTGGGTATTTGACAAAAATTGACAGCTGAGTATCCGTTTAGTAGTGTAAATAGAAAGCAGAGCCATCTTTTAAAAAAACGTTCGTGGTAAAAGTTCTGGAAACCAAAGAATATCTCGGTTCCTATCGCAGACCTCACAAACACGATCTGAGAGTATTTTCATTTAAGAAAAAGTACGCTCTCGAAGTACCCCGGTGAGTCATATTCAGGCCTTCCGCGGGTAAGAAATAATGCAACTTCGTAAGTCGCAAAGACGAAAAATGAATAATAAAATATCCTCAATTATGCAAGAGAAAAAATATGTGGATTTATTTCACAAGAATGCCTTTCTAAAAAAAGCACATGCAACCCTTCGATACTTAAACCTTACATAGTAGTTATTTTTCAACATTTTAATCCTTGTTTTACAAATTCTTTCAAATCTTTAACTATTTGACCATCTCATAAGTTTAATGTTTGCTATCAAAGCTGAAGCTGTAAAGAAAATTTCGAGGTCTTTTCTTCAGTATAAACCTATGTAAATAGCACGACTGAATAGCGTATATTGGGCAAATCAGAATTCAATAGATTTGCTCAGTAATTGATAATCATTGTGCTCAAGTGCAATGAAGGGTGAAGTTCAGTTGTATTTTAAAAGTTTTTCACATTGCTCGTTGGAAACTTTGTACTAACTTTGACCGGGTGATACTCTTTTGTTTGGGAAAATTTCACTGAATACAACGTCTTTCAGTTACAGCTTGGGAGTGACTTTCGTTAGTCTAAAATGATTTACAGGTGAAGGGTGGTTCTGAAAATAATTTTGCTGGATACAAACTCAATAAAAACTGAAATCGTGAGACTGTTTAGAAAAACCTCCGATGATAACTTTTGATCTTCTTTTTAAAAAAGTTTAAGTGGCGAGGCAAGATGTATGAAGCTCTGAAAACAAATTTGCCTGGGTGCTCTCGCACTCATTTTGCTGAATAATAGCTTAGCGTAACTTCAATTAGCTGCGAAATAGATAATTAGTAACTGAAACAATCCACTACAATATATTCTAGTTCGTTCAATCCGCTAATGCGTGGTTTATGATATTTTGAAAAAACTTGAACACACAAATAATAGGTTTTGTTGTTTACAGCCAATGAGCTTCAAGCAAATAACAGGCCTAATGACCGCTCATCCATCACACCCGCCCTAAAATAAGCCACGGCAAAAAGAATAATAAGCCAAAACCTTTGTTTACGACTTCTTCTCGGAAACGAGAAAAGCATTACTACTGCTCTTTGTTTTCAATCACGAGGAGTAACTCTTGTTAATTTTTCGTTGTAATTTTAAACTGCTATGGATGGGAAAAGTTCGAGACAAACACCTACGTTTTCGGACAATGATGAAGAGAGATTAAAACCTATTTTTGCCCAAGGCAAAGCTGTGAAATTCTCAAAGCCAGAAAATATATTTGAAAAGCTTCGAAACAGAAGAAATGAGAGGAATACAAATCAGCAAGGAGCAAACGTGGAGGTTTGTCATTAATGACTTTGATTAGATCGATTATTTTTGCTGAACTAGTTAAGACAGAGAAGCGGACTCTAAAACTGCCGGGCCGATTCGAACAAGAGACACCAATTAAATCCTGTGATAGACGAACATTGACGTTTGTTTCCTTTAAGCCCCTGTTTCGTGGTGCGTCTTTAACGTTTAAGCGAGTCTTTTGATCAGAGAAAACAAGTAGAATTACCTTTTGGACAAGGGGCCAGTGAAAGTTTTTATCTAAGTGATTTCATAATCGTGTAGGGCAGTCAAAACAAACAACTACTCATTGGCCCTAACATTTCTGTCTTATAAGCTTGAATAATTTACGAAATTTTCGTGGTTTCTGGTGAAAACTGCCGTAGGAGCATTTTTATATAGGATATACAACGTTTCTTTTTATCTCATGATTAGGCGTGAATCGCAAGCTGTATAGTTATTTTATCAACGCGTCATAATGCGTCAAATCTTTTTAAGTTGTTTAATCGCTCTTTCGGGTGTTTGCCACATTATTTCCGCAGAGTAGTGCTTGCCAGAATATAAAAAGGCGGGGTTAGATAAAAAATAGATTAGAGAAAACCTCAAAAAGTTTAAAGTTTTCCCCTTTCTCACATTTCGAGACTATCATTCCTCGCCGCTACAAAAATCGGTAAAACTAGGAAAACACCTCTGTAATTATCGTTCACAAATGCCGACATATTTAATGAGTTTACTCAAAGACATCTCATCGACACGCTTTGACAAAGGCTTTTCCTTAGACATTTACTTGGAGCTGACATCTTTATAGCCTGTTCACAACCTATAAATGACACTTTAGCGACGTTGACTAAGCGCTAGACTGTCTAACATGTCACGCTGATTATAGCAGTGGTTTTTGTTGTTTTTTCTGTTGTTATAAACCAGAAGTAAATTGAAAAAGAACGGTAGATCCCAAACTATGCTCACGATCTAATAAATTTGATATTTTAGTGTGTGGGTTCAAATTAGTTTTCTTCATTTTGTCAAAGTGTATTTACTTACTGCAATCGCACAATGCACACAAAATCGTCATGAAATTTGAGTTCTATTGCCGCTTTCAGCCCCAGTTGTGCTCACTAATAAGAAATTCAGTGGTCACTCTAAATGTATTAAATAAATGTATTAAAAATTGTCTTAACTGCTAGTAAGGCCATTAGCTAATGGATGGATTAGCAAGTAGTCTGGTTGGCGCCTGCTAGAGAAAAGAAGTGATCTTTCTTCAATAATATTGAAAAGAGATTACAATTGTCATAATAACCACAATAGCTTAATTATAGGTGAAACACGATTTCTTAATTGCTGAGGTAAAAGGATTTAGGAAGTTATTACGTTTACATTGCAGTACAACACGAACTTTTGGCTCAATTTTGCGAAATGTCGTGCACGTCTTTGATATAAACAAAGCACCTGATCAACTCTTTATACCCTAATATCAGAATGCATATCCTCCATAATGTTTTACATCCATGTCTTAGGGCGCTGACAAGGAGAATTTGTTAAACAATCAAGAGCTTATCAAGTTGGTGATCATTTCCTTTAATGTCGTGACCGAAATGTTTGAATCAGGGGTATATTGTAAGGGGAAATTAGATGCTAGTCACTCGAAGGGTTTAATTCCTCGACCGCATAGTAAAACTAACTACTTTTTGACAGAAACAAAATAGCCCTAATATTACCCAGCTACAGGCTTATATTGAACAGGAGATGGACTGGGACTGGAGATGGAACACTCAAGTTAATTTCCACCCAGCTCGATGAGTGGCACACAATTTTTCGTTAAAAAAGCCGGTTATTTCCACACGTTTATCTAAAGGCTCGGTGTTTTGATACGCAGAATCAAACTACGTTAAAGGAGCGAAGTAACCTTGAATTCAACAAAGTTTAAAGCGGTTAAATAGCAAATTCAGGCATTTCATTAATCAATGTCGACGTATGGTGGGAGTAAAAACTTGGGCTGGAGATGAACAGGAGCTACTCACGGTACACTGTACACTAGTGAGCAACTCTGTCTTCTCAGTGAATGTATTTGGGCAACAGGAAACCGTTAAGATATGAAAACCATCTTCACATAGCTTGAAGTCCTTGTCCTATTTTGTTAGCGTCTTGAGTTTCCCTAACATCTTGAGTTTCCAGCGTGGATACATAAGTAAACATTAGTTTCTCTACATCTTAGCAGGAAGATACTTCTACCTCATCCAGAATATTGAAGAACACATTGCAACACGGGAGGCCTGAAAGGATCGACACAATAAGTCATTTTAACACTTCTTCAACCCAAGCAAAATTAAAGTAGGTTAATTTCTTCTTGGTGATGTATTTTTCGAGGCTTAAAAAAAGTATTCTCTGAAGGTTCTGAGCAAACTTGTTTTTTGTTTTTCATTTAGAACTCTGGACAGTCCACCCGATGGAGAAGCTACTGAAAGTCCGCGTCTTAAACAGTCTTTGTCAGCACCATCCATATCAGTCACAAGAGAGATAAAAGAGTTTATTCCGATCGGTCATCTTAAAGTAAACCCTCAGAAAACCGAAGACAAAAGGTACCTCTGTGTTTCCACCCCCTCAATCCTTACAGTTGTGAAGGAAAATCTTAAGATGATAGGGGAAACCGTTAGCCATGTGGGTACTCCAAATATGATGAGAGCACCTAACAAAGTACAATTAAGTTCCAGTCCTCAATTTCTGCGGGCAATGAGCCCGGTGGCTTGCTTTACCAAACCTCCAGGGAATAAAAATGCTTCTAATGTTAATCACAGCAAATTCGTCAACGTCTCTGTAATTCAACCGTCAACGAGAGCAGAAATAACTTCGGGTGAGCTCGATTCGGCAGTGGAAAGAAGAAATATAATGACTAAAGAGAAACTGAAAATTAAATCACTTGAGGAGCAAATGGTTGTAAAGGAGAACGAAGTACTACCTTCAGCAAAACAACAAGGAAGCCCTATTCTTCAGCGAGTACGAAGCCTCTCGTGCTTAAGCAAAGAGCCAAATAGTGCTGCCGAAGTCAAGATCGTCGACAACTCAAATGCCTCCACGCATTCTAAAAGTCCACAGTCGATGGAGGTGGGTACTGCCGTTATGGTCATCAATGAGGAAGAAAGACGGAGAGAAGTGCCCAAAGGAACTAGAAGTCCACAATTAAAAAGGGTTAATAGAGTTGGTGCTATGGTTGATTGTTGGCAGAAAAACAAAAAAGTGACGTTTACAGCGCCCAGAAGTCCACAACTGAGGAGGGCAAATAAACTCAACGCCATGGTTGACTCTGGAGATAAAAAATCCCAGAGAGAGATTCACACAGGGGCCAGAAGCCCAAAATTAAAGAAGGCCGATACACTTAAGGTTTTGTTTGACTCTGTGGAGAAAAGTTACAAAGAGTTAAAGAAAGACCCTAGATTGTCAACTTCACAATTAAACCGGGCCGATATACCAAACGTTGAGACCGACACTGGGGAGAAAAGCGAAAAAGAGATGCACACAGAGCCCAAAAGTCCACGCTCAAAGAGAACCAATAAAGTTAAAGTTAGTTTTGACGATGGGGAAAATGGGGGAACAAAGGAGCACGTAAGGTCAAGTTGCTCACAATTAAAGGAAACGAATACATCCAGCGGTGTGATCCCCTCGATGGAGGAAGAGGAAAACGATACAAACTTAGCGCCCAGAAATTCAGAGTTAAAGAAGACCGATACACCAAGTGGTATAGTTAACTCTGAAAAGGAATCACAAAATGAAACAGAAATAGATATAAAAGCCCAAGAACAAGAAGGGGAGTTATTTCCGAAGGAAACGAAAATACATAGCTCTAATGGCTCTTCTACTAATTCTCTGACTCCATCATCACCAAAACTGCAGTCGACTTCTCGAAACCCTCCTCTCCAACCGGAACGAAACTCTTCTGGTTCAACCATCGTCTCAAATGATGCTGACAGTTTGGACAACAGCAAAATTTACAGAAGTCCTAAACTGAACAGAGCTAGGGCATGCGCGAGGCTTGTGGCCTTTGATCCGTGGATCAACGAGCATGGTACTTTGGAAGAACAGACCTCAAGCTGCAAAGGCATTTACAAGGTCGACAGGAGCCGAAGCCTTTCAGTACCTTTGGCTGAAAAATCAGGAAAAGAAAACGACAATTATCCTAAAAAAGAAACCGTACAGCAAGAAAACCACGACAGGATTAACTTTGCTAAAATATGTGATCACGTGCCACTTCCATCTAATCAAAAGCAAACTCGATATCTTCTGTCAACTGATGAAGTTTCATTCATGCGTAAATCCACAGGTGACATTCAGGAGGCCTTACAAACTTGCTCAAAGGAATTGGAACCACTGTGGGACCCTTTTGAGGAAGTACAAAGCGCGATGGGTTTTGAAATAAATCAACCGAACGAAACTTCGATAGAACAAGGCTCCTATAACCAAATGACCCTTTCGCCTTGCGCAGACAGACGACCCGCCTACAGGACTCGCGCATCGTCCATGTTAAAAGTTCACGAGGCCTCTGACGATAAAATGTTTGCTGGTAATTTAACAGCCTTTACCCTTAAAACACAACTTTCAGCATTCCACAAGCCAGTCAAATTTCGAGAAATAACGGAGCCTCTGAAAAAGTCGAAATGGTTTCATGCCCTATCTCAAATTCGTTCTGATGGCGACTTTAGGACTGCCATGTTGGAAATACAAAAACAAAAAGAACGAGAGAAAGTTTCGGGGAAAAAGAAACCGTCTGTGGCGGCTTCTTTCGAGGAAATCAGACGTTGTAGGTATTTGAGGATACCAGAACATTATCAGGTTCAAAGTAAGGCGTTTCAAGATTCCTCAAGCGACGTTGATTGGCATAAGTGACTGCAACACGACTAGTTTATTAGCTTGTTGCAAATACTGCTACACCAAACCATTTTATATTTGTTTTCCAATTATTCAAGTTTCATTGAAAAGCTCCAGCTCCAAAGGAAGGGTACGTGAGACTCAAGGTAAAATAACAGTGATGCACTAACACAGCTTGAGGTAACGGAAAGTCCTTCAACTATAATCGGTGCTCTAATTAAAGGGGGTTCACTGTTCTTCACACCATCATTATAATAGCGATAAAATGCCACATGCAAGAAACCCTTTATTCACTTAGCTAACACTGTTGAATCAAATTATATAAATGTCCCCAATAACTCCATCTCGAAGCCTCGTTGTCAGGTTACGTCAGTTTACGTGAGCGGTCGTTATATAATCATATTTATAGATATTTTGCCTATGCGTTGCGCCGGAGTGATACAACAACTAATTGAGTATCAAAAGGGTGTAATCACAAAGTGAAATGAGATGCTGCGAGTGTTTCCCAGGCTGGCAAAGGAGAACTCAGTCCGATAATTATGAAGTGATGGGACGAAGCACGCAAGTTCTGTTGAAGACGGAGATAATGAAAAAGGAATTGGGGGGGGGGGGGGGGGGCAGGAAGGGAAAACATGCCTCAACATCGCCGCCAATCTGACCTCAAATAATTTCCTTTCCAACCAAACACTTCCTCGTGGCTCATTCAGTTTTCTGTTCAGATATAGAGAAGCATCAATCTCCATTCAGGAGACGGGAAGTTATTTACCATTACCGTATAGTTACAAGCTGTCCCATTTAAACGGACTGGGTGGAAAATCCTCCACATCGTCCCTATGAGCTGGAATTGTTTCCATCTCATATTCAATGTCCATGCTGTTAAGGTTTTCTGCTAACAGAACCTGTCTGTCAAATGATCCTTGTCCCTGGAGCATTCTATTTCTCTCGCGACTGTTCCAGATGCTATACCCAAAATATAACAGCACACCTGTTTAAGAGATAAGGGAGAACTTCGTGATTTTAATTACAAAAAAAAAAAAAAAGATAAACGTACTAAGAGAAAAATAGTTCATTCTCTTCTCGGTCGTCAAATGAAAAAAAACGTACTAATCACTGTCACGAGCATGAGACAAAGAAAAGTAACTGAGGAAATCCAACGGCTGAGCCCTTTGGAATTTGTAGTCCAGTTCTCTACCATGGAGCCTCAGAGAGATCGCTGGTGGGCTGAACCATATCAGAAGTTCATATCTGACAAACACTTCCATACTAGTATAAATCTACTTGTGCTCTATCACAGTTGCTGTAATCTGATTGGCTACCTAACTCACGATTGCTTAAAAAAATGGATTCCATGTTGCCGCGCGTCTTTTCGCAGCCACGCGCGCGTGAGTGTTTGATGCTCTTACCCCATATTGATATCCTCTGTGATCTATTACTGAAAAGACCCAAGGAAGTCCAATCAAAATGAGCACCGCAACGCTAAGTGTGCTCTTTGCTAGTCTTTCTCAGTCAAGAGATTTTAAATATGTGGTATCGTTATTTAGTCCTATTTTTGTAGCATGATGGTTATCTGCTATTGGTACGTGTTGGCACGCCCTTACCGGTGCATTTCGGCACACATGCTTATTCGGAACATTAGATGGCCGGAGGATTATTGCTTGATCGATGACTATTCATTATAATTTTTAAAAAGTACCCACCTAAGCCCATCCAAATTCCAAAGCGGATCCATGTCAATCGGGAGAGTTTCAGCATCAGAAACACGTTGAAGAAGATGGCGAGCATTGGAAGAGCCGGCACAAAAGGCGCCCTGAATGAGATCTTCTTGGCATTTTGAGGTTGTAAACAAATCACAACAATAGCAAATAAAATCAGGATTCCGAAAATAACAAGAAACATTACAATCACGTAGCTTTGTCTTTGTAAGGCATCCAAACCATAAACTATTGCTGCGCAGAACCCAATGAACGAGAAAAACATTAGAGTTGCTGCCCACTGCACAATGCGCAAGCTCTGTGCCGTTGGTCCTCTCCTTGGTTTATTTTGTACAAATTGTTTCGTATTTCCTCTGTAAGATTTTTTCAATTCTCCCGCAGATAAACCTTTGTTTAAATACTCCCTACAGCTGTCCGCAGCATTTGGAGTGGGTACCATTCTATTTGTAGATATTTCGTAGTCCCATTCGTCTGTCATATAATCGGGTGAAGAATGTTTTTCATACGAATCTTGCTCTGGTTCGGCGGCAAAGTGCAATAGGTATGTCGAAGGTACCTCAGGAGCATCAGGTTGATAACGAAGGATTAAAACACAAAGGGACACTAGAGTGTATGCAAGTAATGTCCCAATGGACATCATTTCAACTAGCTCATTTAAATCAAACAACAACGAAATTATAGCTGTCAGAAGCCCTGGGTATACAGTGGCAATCACAGGAACCTCAGTTCGAGGGTTCACCTTCGCCAACGATTTAAAGAGCAATCCATCTGACGCCATGGCATAAATGATCCTAGGCAAAGGAAACTGAGAGCCTAAAAGACTTGAGGATAGGCCACAAACAGCGCCTATACCAATGATGTATTTAGCCAGAGGAAATCCTCTTTGAACGAATGCGTTAGGAATTGGCGAAAGTTTGTCGAGCTGATCGAAAGGAACCATCAACGTAATTACCGCAGAGACTCCAAAATAACATACAAATATAACTAATAGGGACACAACAATAGCAACTGGTATAGATTTAGGTGCGTTTTTGGCTTCTTCACCTGTCGTGGCAATGATATCGAAGCCAACATAAGCGTAGAAACAGGTCGCTGCTCCACTTAACACTCCCGAGGCTCCATACGGGAAAAAACCTTGTCCTTCTGTCCAGTTTTTCGTATCGACGAAAAATATCCCAGCTACTACGACAAAAAGGACAACCAAAATATTTAAAATGTTGAAAATAGTACTGAATGTTGATGATTGCTTAACACCAATGGCTAATACGATTGTTACAATGATAGTGACGATGAAAGATACGATATCAGGATAGGTTCCCAGACCTGGGGTATTTATCTCTCCAATATAGGTCAGCGTTAAATTCCTTATCACATTTCCAATCACATAATCGAAGCAAGCGCTTAAAGCTCGTGCATCGGCGGCAGTACCGATCATGTATTCGAGAATCAAATTCCAGCCGATTATGAAGGCCCATATTTCACCGACAGTGACATAACTATAGGCGTAAGCCGAGCCAGTAGTTCTGGGTACACGCGCGCCGAATTCAGCATAACACAGTCCTGAGAGGATAGATGTAACAGCCGCCAACGCAAATGATATTATCACCGCCGGTCCCGCAATACTTGCGGCAACTTGTCCCGAAACGACATAGATTCCCGCACCCAGAGTGGCCCCAATCCCAAGAGATGTCAAATCCCATGTTGTAAGACATTTTGACAACTCGGTGTTTGTTTTCTCCTCCTGGGTAATTTTTTTCCTTCTCGTTAAGCAATGTAACAAGTCAGCCATTCGAGAAAAAGACTCTGTAACGCTCGGATAATTAACTGTGTTGATACTGTCTAATAAACCAGAGCGTTTGGTCCACTGTTCTTCTATCGACAATCCTTCCCTTATCAATGCCCAAAGGATGGAATTTATCTTCCAGACCAGTCGGACTTTAAGCTTCGACGGGTCGCTTCTCAAATTGGACTCAAACAGGGTTTGAACAGTTACAAATTTAACCGGATCATCTCATTCACGAGAGTAGCTTGAAATGGTTTGGGTAAGAGCATTTTGCCCATGCGCAGTGTGGACAACCACCTGTTGAAAGCTAAATACAGGGCGCGCCTTAGGTCAAAATTGTTATGAATATTTGATTAACCTATCATTCGACTCCTTATGTCACATTAATTTCATTTAAACGAATCCACTGGTTTTTCCACTTGTTTCCCTCAACCGGAATATCTTATAACCAGACCTTTGAATAGATAAACAATGGTGATATAGAGAGATAAAAGGACGTTTGTGACAGTTTTCAGGTACCCTAACGTTTTACAGGTCTTTCCACCCTCTGTCATCAAAGGATGGGAAAAGTTTAACGTTCATAGAATATGCTAACCAAATTTTCACGACAGACAAGAGAAGAAAGCCAAAATGTGTTCAGCTATACTGGAAACTGTCTAAGTAGATTGATATCCGTGACGAATTTCGCTAGATTCGACAATTTGGCCTTTGTCCAAATGTGTGGTTGTTAATGTCACTAAAATTCATGCTACATGTATTTCACACGCTTCTAGCCGCAGGTTAATTGAAAATGATTTAACTGAGAAGAATCACAATTCACAAGAAACAGGCTTGTTTGACATCCATGTTCTCAACAAAGATACTAATCAGGACCAAGTTAACATCAAAGGTTCCTTTACATTGGACAAGCATCATTAACTTCTTCCCTTTTACAGTGAACAAACTAGAAATCCGGTATGGGAAACGTTCACGGCGTTTATAGTTTTACTTGCGGCTCAGCCAAACAATCAGTTAATTGGACACCAGCCAAAGCACTTCGGGGGGAAGGGTGAGAGAAACTTAAATTTCTGGGGAAGGAATGTGCAATTACAGTTCAGTGAGGGTATTAACGCTTTTATTCCTTACTTCTACGCAAAAAAAAAGCAGCTGATAGTCTGTAGACTCTAGAAAACACATTTCAAACGTTTTGAAAATGGTTTAAAATGTATTCAGTGACGTACTAAATTAAACGGTTGCTTAGTGTCCAGAACATGCAATTGAACAAAAAAAATCAAGTTGTTACGAAGCTGTTACCTGTGATAATTCTACTTTCAAAGTTAAATCTCTAATTACTCTTTTTTTAAAATCAATCATTCTTATCCTGGCTGACTTTCTTGCTGTCATCTGGGCAAGAGATGGTCATGATACGAATTTCGCTTCCTTAGAAATACTGGAAAGCCCCGAAGCCTCGCCGAGGGTGAATTTCATTTTGGGGGATTTCCTTCTTGTTAAATAAAATAGTGGCATTTTGTGAACGGTGAGTTATGATTCCAGCAGTTTGGGCGAGGAGCCAGATTATCGAGAAGTGTTCGAAATGACGGCGTCTGTAATCAAAATATTAAGATATTTTCATAGGACAGTTTTCGAGCTGTTATGCTCCTCTCTTATAAATATCCTAGATATGTTTACTTACTATACTTAATATACTTTTAAAATACACACTTTTTTAAAATAAATGAAAGAAAAATTGTATGGTTTTATGGCTTCTTCTTTAACGATAAATCTGCAGAGTTTTTTTATGACTGCATAAGGACACATGACAATGATCTTTACAGAAGAGAACAGCAACCAAACAGAGTCGTTACCTTGATAGCTCTAGTGATGGAAGATATTTCCGACTGAGACGGTAATAGCTAGGGTATAGATCGGTAATTAAGGTCAAGTTTATTTCAAGACGTATCCTTGCCGTAGCTTTTGGACTTGCTGAGATTTGTCTGAGAGCCATTTTAACTCAGCACGCTAAATTGAATCTAGGCGTGGACAGCAACAACACGACACACAAACGACCTTAATTTTTCAGATACATAATATCCGCGAGTTCCTGTCTTTTATTGAAAAGACTGTAAAGCAGCCAAGCGATTTTCCGGTAAGCACTGAATTTTGTTGAAGATTCAACTAAACTTCCTCGCATGACGGACGCGCTAATCATGTTATTGTCGCCCCTTACAGTTATCTCTACCCTTTCCAAAAGATTACTTCTATTGATTACACTTATTGAATTCAAACACCTCTGATAAGCAGGCAGAGTGCACCACCATCATAATTTTTTACTTTTAATTTTACCACACATTTTGACGTTTACTAGCGTGGTACCTACTTTAGTAGAAGTCAAAAAATTGAAGATAAAAATTTTGCGCATTAACGACTGGAAATAATTTAATCTGGAATATTCAACAATAAACTAAATTTCTTTTCCTGTGTTGAGTACCTACCCATATTAAGAGCGAGATATAACTTTGCAATAAGATGAATACATCAAGTCCTTTAGACATCTCGCGTGGAGAACTAAAATGCAAATATTGTCCTAGACGTTCAATTTACTTCGTTTTATCTAGCTCTAGTTTGAAATCAATGCAACAGTTGGAAACAATTTTTTGTTTTCATTTTTTGAAAAATAAAAAAAAAGAAAAGAAAAATGATGCATTTTTATTTTAATTTTTTAGATTAATTGGTGTTTTTAAGGGAGTCTAAATGTCGATTTGGATAATTGTTGTGTCTAAATTACTGCAATGTCTGTTCCAAAAGTGCCAGCTGCATGTAAGAGATAAATCAAGATCCTAAGATTCCCTTCTGTGTAAATGGATTGTGCGCTCGGGTTTCCTTCCCTTTAACGACACTCCCTGTATCTTCAATCTTTGCTGTCAAAGAAACAGAACTGCAAACGTAACAACATAAGAAAGAAAGAAATCACCGGAACTGAGAAGTTAAATGATAAGATTTTTACGACCAAGGCGCCAAGGTTCTCAGATATATCGATTGAATCAGACCTAAGGATTTTTAAATTGCTGGCAAACAAACAGTAGGTGATTGAAAGAAGTTTTTTCCTAGCCTGAACATTAATTTTCAAATTTTGGTTAACCCCTTTGAGTTATCTTGAAGAACTAAGGAAACCAGAAAGCAAAAGATGCTTCTTACAATGATTGGTGTTATGCAGAAATTTAAAGCCATACAAAGCTAGCTTAGATTGCGTAACGGAGAGATTAATGCTCTCTTGGCTCAACAGAATGAATGAATCATGATGCGGAAAAATTAACGCAACTTTGAACGATGTGTTTGATATAATTTTGGTGCATGAGAGAGATTATGCTTGATGTGATTGATCCACTTAACGTAAAAATCCAAAACGCTACAGAATGATGACTTGTTGGATGAGAAAAAAAAATGCGCCTTACCATGACTTGTTTTTATTCAAAGTTCTTAAAAGTTGAAACCGCAGACGCTTTTTGTGCCCATTCATAACATTATTATGATTCATCGCTTTAACTTGCGTTGATAAAATCATAAAATGGGTCTAAGAACGACGCCATGTCCAAATTAGTTCACCGATGACACTAAGCAGCTACTCGACAAGTAGTTACCTCAGTGGAACATTCTCATCAGTGAGACAAATTGGACGAGTATATCTATTGGAAGTGAACACTCAAGCAGCCTTGTTTGATATGATTACGTAAATTAGTATTGACCGGGAGGAGCACCAAAGTCGAATAAACAAAGTTCTTCTTCGTAATGTGCTGTTATTGAGCCACTTTGTAGTTAAATTAAGAATTGTTTTAAAGAGTACATTAAGAAAGATAATTTTGGGTTTTCTGATGATACAGTCGCGAATTCGACGTTTTTATATAAATATCAACGCTTTTAAACGTTTTACACGCGTAAAACTTTTGTACTTTATATCGGCGTAAGCTTCACATCAATAAGTGTTTTCTAACTACAAAGGATATCAATAATTTAAGCCTTTAGTGCTTCAAATAGTATACCACACAGTTATATGTGCCGCTAACTCGTACAGGTGCAGTGTCAACTTCCAAGGTTAAGAAAACATAACCAAATGAGAACATAAGGGCGTAGCTTCTCAGTAGTTATAGGAGTTGTAGTAAATTTAAGAAGGAATACGGTACAAGTTGTAGCAGTAGGGCAGTGGTACATTAAGAGGTCTCTGTGACCAAAGACTACAGGTACCCTTCAGTCAGCAAGTTTGCACGAGCCATCTTCCCTCAAATACCCCAACAGAGACCCCAAACACTATAATTGCCGAGTGCATATGGCTAAAACAAAAAGAGCAGTGTACCAGAACGTAACACAAAGCTTTAGCCATTGATTCTGCTTGTTAACATCCCTAATTACTTAGTCAGCTTTCCACAGTTATCGAACTCTTTACTTGAGCCGTCGAGGAGAGCTTATAAACTGTGCATAGCACTTAAGAAATTTTTCACCAACCAAAATCCTAATTCTCCTCTTCCAAAATGATTTTTGTAATATTCCAAGGATCCGCATAGTTAATACCGATTGTAACTTAAGAGGCTAGGATAGAGTATGAATACTGACACGTGCACTGAACTCAAATTACCTTTGTAGTCAAAATTCTACTGGCACGTTTCCTAGCCAGCAGTTGTAACAAAAAAATACACCACGAAAGAGCGATTACATTAAAAACAACAAAAAAATTCACTTGGAAATAGGTGTTTCAGTAATCACTTCCTTATTTTAATACTAATCGAAACTCCAACCTGCAAAGTGTTCAAATGATGTATTTTTGTAAACTTGAAAAGCATTTTGAAACACGCATGTGCGTATCTCTTCATTCAGTTTATATGCAAACACAGTTCCATGTCACACCTTAATCATTTGCCTCTTACAGACGTCAAAAACTTCACAAAGACAAACCAGCTTCTTGGTCCAATGATTAAACTAGAGTAAAAGTTCAAAGGAGTCATTTCACTGAACATAATATCACCAATATGTTACATTGGCTGAGTAATGAGCTGAGTTAATAATTAACCAAGAGGAGAATTACCACATCAACAGTATTACCTATCAAAGACATGCAATTGAGAACTATTGGCTTATTTTTTCAGTGAACAACGCATTGATTTTAGAAATATTTAAATCAGCAAAGTCACCAGAAAATAAGGAAAAGGATTCTCTCAAAAGAGAGAGAAAAATTAACATATTTTAACGAGATAAATTTTCGTGGAAATGTTCCTCTTGAGGTTACTAAAATAATTGGTTTTTACTCATTTAGAAATAAACATTCAGAATTTTATAATTTTAGCTATTGAATTCAAAATTTCATTCACAAAACTACTACAAAACGTTCCTTGTTTCCTGCAATGTTAACAATTCAATTTCTATTTTCGTAAAAATGTTGCATCAGTTTGATGTTTACAGTTACACGGAAAATTTTCTCTCAAACACTTGAGTTTGCAAAAGGAATGAGAGTATTTCGATTTTTATTTTAGGGCGTGATTTAGCGTCGCTCTGGGTGCGGTTCAATCGTGGATAGCATACTTATAAGCAAAAGATGTATCCGTTTATCCAGCGAAAATCATTTCAGAGCTGTAGTCATTATTAATGTATATGAAAAAGTCAATTTATGCGTGGTTTCATTTTATTTGTCTGCTCTAAAAGATACACAAACTTTCACAAGTATGTTCAAACTTATTAACACCTTGTTTCGGGAACAGACCCTTTTGGGGTTAAAAATAATTTTATAAAATTGTTTCTTCCCGTGAATTTTTTTCTGGGATAATTCAGTCATAAGTATTAACATTCCACTAACCTATTTGCCTGTCGGTGAATCGGATCAACAACACTTGGAAAATATATAAACAACGTCCCTAATACAATAATGTGCGAACCAACGGCTGTACTAATTGAAACGTTTTGGAAATGCAGACTTGTTCTTGTAAAACGTACTAAATAAACTGATGATCTTGCCATAGTTCTTGTTTGGTGTATCAATAGTGTTCCTAAATTTCATTAATTCTATGCCATGCCACGATGGATTTTTCTTTCCGTCGAGTCATTTCATACCAATGCCGCAATTCTTCTTCGCTGCTGTAATTCTGCCCAAGACACACACGACCAAATCGATGTTTTTTCAGCGCCAGCGTGCGCGCCGTAATACTCGTAACAGTCAGTAAAACTGTCACTGAGTTGAGCTCATGCTCCGGAACATGGAATAAAAACATTTCATTATATTCGGGGTCTATCATATGCCGTCTTGGAGTAGTTTTACTCTTGCTAATTAACTCTCCAGTGCTTTTAACAACCCTCACTGCGACATATGTTTCTCGTGCTTTTGAGTCAGTCAACATTCCTAAATTTCTTGTCTTGATAACTTCCAGAAGAAGCTTTCCCGTAATGGGGCGGTATTCTAAGGACAGTAAAATCTCGGGCCGATCTTCTTCGGAGATGGCCAGCTCTCCTTCGTACATGATCGCGCCCGAAGCAGCTTCCGGAACATACGATCCGGGAGGCTGTAAATCAACACATGCGGGAATCATTTCAGAATCTAAGTCCACCGACCGAAGCCGTAGCGTTCCTTCGCCTAATAAATGCTTAGAGCCCATAGTGCCTTGTTCATACAAGCGAAATCTCAGCGACATATCCTTGATCTTGTCCTTGGGAAACAAATACATCGCCATGGGTTCATTAAAGTCTCTCGGTTTTGTTCGAAAACTTTGCCGTTTTCCCGGCAACAGCATGACGCTCACTTCTAACAAAGAAGTATCCCTTTGGTGATACGGTGGAAATTCTATTTTTGTAACAGTTACAGACAGCTTAGCCGTGTGCATGGTGAAGTCAAGTACGACATGAAGCCGACCAACTCCGCGTACTGTTTGATCCATATTCCAGTCAGACACAGAACTTGAGGTTGATATCCTCTTGGAGGGCGCACCGCCACCAAATGCTCGCGGAGTTTCGCTCCGACTTCTTGTCGGAAGTCCCCCGAACTCTCTTCGCGCTGCGCTTCCACGAACCGTCTCGTCGTCTGACACGATACTACTGGTTTCTAAGCTTTGCTTCGTGCGCGCGACCACGCTGGGTGCCGATCTGCCATTTGTTAGACTACTTAGGCCGAAACTTGGGGTACCAGCGAGGGTGTTTCTGCGTTTAATTGCCGTGTTAGGCACTTGTAAGGCCAAGGCGTTAGACGATGAGTCTTGTTTGGACTTACTAGGTAGCGGTAAGGAACTATTTCGCGTGAGAAACGCTGTCGTGTTTTCCTCGTCGTCATCGTCTAGATACTCCGCATCACGCTCGTCGAAGTCCCCCTCTTCTTCTCCCTGTTTTGTGTCGCTGGATGCTTGCCTGAAATGCAGACAACAGCGAAACAATGGCAAAGGACATATGAAAAATTTAACACGAACTACATTCATATCCGAGGCCTCAATTACGACATATTAGCAAAACAGACCCCAGGAAGATGGCTTGGAACAAATAGAATCGTTGCTTCATCTTTGTCTACTAAACTCTTAATGCTCCAGTTCTGTTTATTTGCTGGCACGTTTCGCTTCCCTGATTGGTTCCCGACTCATTTAAGATGCTTTCATGAATGTACGAAATTAAAACATTTGCTCGGTCAATTATGTATGTTTTCCGTGTTCTGCATTCGTTCGTTAAATAATATTTCGATAAAGCTCGCCTTTGTCAGCCTGAATTTCAGTTGAATTTTCCCTCAGTGCCTAATAAAATTGGCGTTTCTTCTTTCCTTACTTGAAAATGCTCTATTCAAACATATTAACCTCTTTCTATTGTCAACTTTATCAAACCTGGTGGCTTCCTATTGACTAAAAAGCCAAAATATTCTTAAGCAATGAATTTGACTTTACAATTATTGCCAACAGCTGTCCTTGTGTTTTAAAATTATTCTGCGCTCTCGCGCGCTCTTTACAACCAAAACATGCCAAACACTCGACTTTTAGTCACGTTTCAATAATTTATTTTGGATTTTCTAGCCATCTAATTCCTGATTTTCTGCGTGCATCCACTTTGTTTAATCAAACCGAGGGCAGAAAATTCTTTGCGGCGGAATTCCTAACCCCACCCTATCATATTCGACAACCGACATAAAGAACGCAATTGAATATGAAAACAGGCTCACGGTTACAATGAAAATAATCTTACACCTTATGTAAGATTTCCTACCTATTTTCCTGTGCTGATTTGTCTGTGTTTTGAGTTTCACCCTCTGGGTTAATAATACTGCGAAAAAAACCACCAATTTTTGCCGTGAAATCCATCCGCTACGCGAGTGAGGAACGCTAACAGACAAGCGGTTGTCCGTAATGCATTAGACGTCCATCTGGTGTTGAGAATATTGAAAATGAAGACTTTTTCTCAAACTTCTGGAAATATTAGAGAGAACATCAATTAGCACACGCTCTTTTCACTTTTCGGGAACATAAACAAGATTCGATTGGTCGAATAGGGACTCGAAAGAAATTAACACAATTGCAATTCGTCGAAAGGGAAAATACTAACAGTGCTCGCAAACTCGCTAAAAACACAAAATGTTTTTGAAGTATACATGAGAAGTTGTCTTTTTCCTCCCCAAAATACTTTGATTGCACTCACCGTTTGCCTCGATGGATCTCCTTGACCAAATCCTTCAACTGATGCCGTCAGCCAATCCGTTTTTCATTATCGGTCACTTGCTACACAAGACGCCGAAAATTACTCTCGGGCTCTAGGAATTGTTACAGTGCCCACACAGAAAATTTCATTTTCTTCGCATACGATCTCTCGTGGACGTAATTGAATTATTTAAATGCAAAATCTAGATGGAGTCAAAATTATGCAGCTCTGACCTAAAATGACCAAATAATACCTTGAAACCGTGCCTGGATCGTTTGGGAATCGCTGTTTGGTAAATTCCTTGCTAGCTCTGTGTGAATTCTAGGCATCAAAGTTCTTATCGCTGGCAACAAATTACGAAGACCCAAAATACTGGCCAACAAGCTTCGAGAAAATCAATTAATTATATACTGTTTTTAAATGCACCTGCTTCCAAATGTGTATATTTACATAAAATATTTTGCCCATAAACTCTTCACGTCGTATTTTTTATGACACAAGATTTCCTTTTGTTAGGAATAGATGTTTCATTTTGTGCCTTGTCGAGCCATAAGCCACATCACGGCAAAATTGAAACAGTTATAAATTGCGCAATCCGACTTACCATAAAATGATTTCAACGCGTTCCATTCTAAACAGCCGGGCTTATTTTTTTGCGGGCGATTCTTGAGCCTTTTATAATCACAGTTAGCAAATAAAAGCTTAAAAAGTCACAACTTGAAATGAGAATTGCTATTCCTAATTTTTGGTGTTGCGGTTTTTTTTTTCCAAACCCATAAGTTTTCTACTTTAGAGATTAGGACCACTCGCCTTTCATCGCGATGCGACAGAGACTATATTTCCCTCAACAAAGGCGATTGTTTGGGCTTTTTTACTTACATAGACTGAGTGGCGTTTATTTCAAATGCAATACCGTGAACGCGACCATCTGGCGATGAAGTAAATAATTCCAAAATTGATTAACCCACCGGGGCCGCGTTCACAAACCAACATGACAAAAAAACATGCAAATGTCCAAAGTTTCCAGCCAGGTAAATGTTTAAGAAATAATGTTTTCCCATTTCAACCTGAGCCACGCACTTTGTGGCAGCGGTTTAAGTAATGTGGCATTAAGAGCATCATTTGAGTCGTGTGGTTCAAAATGCTGATTCAAGGAGGGTTTAAAACTTCGGAATCGCATTTGATCCCAGTAAACATCATCTAAGACCTGTTGTATTTGTTTTGTTTAGTTTTCCGTTACAAAAATCATCATGAAATTTTCTCTAGATTGCAAACTATCATTTTTATTGTAGCAGTTCCTGCATATTAATTTTTTATCCGAAAAATTTTAGCTGTGCTTGTGGTTTTCCAAATGTAATTATTACAATTCAAAATAAAATTAATATTGAATTTATTGTTAAATTTGAAAAATGTTAATTTTTTTGTCTTGTATTATTAACTCTGAGGAGGAATTTTATTAATAAATTTAATATCTAACTTTGCAAATTTAGTCACATTTGATGACAAATGTTGTTTTCCTCAGTCTAATTGCCTCCCATGGTAATAAACTCTCATCTGAATAAGCCTCCCGACCGTTTCACTTCCAAGATCTCATTAGTATCTCTCCTTACTGTATGCCATACAATTCTTATGATGGTTCAGAGATTTTGGAATAGGATCAATCTAATAATCTCTTTTTTCATTACTTGTCTGCTTGATATTGTATTGATGTTGTAAGGAGAAATTATTTATTGGTCACTCATGGGAGTTAAAGGGTTGACCACCCAGAGGAAAAGCTTTGTTAAAAATCACAACAATCTGAGTATAATCATTCAAAAATCTTTTACCATGGTGTTACTTCAGAATGAAGGGTGCACATGCACACACTGGAGCCAGTTATTTACATGAGGTCTAACCCAAACAGTGGTTTTATGCGAGCAGTGAGCCTCATGGATTCTCTATACTAAGAGGGTTGATTCAATTAAATAAATGTCCTTCCAATATTAGCTTTCAGCCCTCTTGACACTGCTCACAAAAATAAATGTTCAGACAAAAGGTTCAGCTAAATCAATGATTGCTTGGAAGGAAGTTCTGTTAAATAACGGCTAAACTTTGTTCAAACAACCAGTCCTGGTAGAAGTTCCACACGGCATTGCAATTGTGTTGTGGTAGAACCAGTGTTAAAAGAAAATTAGGCTAAATTGGCAAAGGAAAAGGTCTTGGAACCATGGAAGCTGTATGAACTATTTAACTATATTATAGCTTACTTTAGTTTTTTTTAATTTTTTTGCATACAGATGCTTACAGTATGCAAATTGTCAAGAAGCTGATGGACCAACAACTAATAATTTTAACCAAAGTCTATAACAGAGAGCATCAAAAGGATCAGGCTTGCATGAGGTACTACCCAAACCTGTGCTAAGGCATGTTTGAGAAAGCTCAGTTATTAAAGCTTTCACTCTCAAGATCTCAATAGTGACTCTCCCTACTGTCTGCCATACAACTCTCCAAATGATGGCTCAGAGAATTTGATAATGGATCAACTATAATCCTCTAGTTGACATTTTTCTTCATTCTGAACTCTTGTCTGCTTGCTATTTTATTGGTATTGTGAGGAGAAATTCCGTCTTGGTCACTCATTGGAATTGAAGGGTTAAGTTGAAGGGAAAGGCAGCTATAGTATATCAACCTTGCACTTAAGTGAACTTCTGGTACAGGATGATGATGTTTTAAGTCTGTATAAATGACTTCAATGCACACTATAAACTCCCAAAGCTATGCAATTTAGAGCTCACTACTGAGCTCTTCATTACAACTTGCAAAAGGCAGCTTTGCGAGGAAATTCTTACTCCTCTAAGGACAAGCTTAATGGACAGGAATCAAAACATGCAAGTGACGAGAATGTCAGTGCAAAAAATATACTTAAGTAAGCTTAAATCACAGACAAATAAAAGATTACTGAGCGCGATAAGTAATCCCGCTTCTCTCCGAATGAAACAAAGGGTAAGATTTGCACACAGCCCGATACTACTGTAACACTAAGCCGTAGTCTAAAAGGCAATCAATTGTTTTTACAATAGTTTTCTTTGTCCAAGAACTGTATGCATAATGAATTATGGGGCTGTGTGGAAATCTTATCGTAACATAAATCTCAACCGGCGCGACACTAATTATCAGGCAGAGAAATGATAGTGATGTAAAGTAACTGGCTTAATCGTATTTCAAACTGTAATTTTTAGACCAGAAACAATGAGAACAGAGAAGTACATTAAAAGTGTACCTGGCACCAAATAACAAGATCGGGTTATAACAAACCTCGTGAGCTTGCTCTGTTCCTTTGAATGGTCAGCGTAAAAGCTGAAGAAGCTGCCACTAAGCGATGAACATAGCCAAAGACACGGCATCATCGTCAGAATTTAGGACAAAGGTCTCTGACCAACTGAATGAACAACTCTTCAGGAATGTTTGTGTTAATGGCTCACGTTCAACCATTTTGTCCATAGGCTTTTCCGGGCAGGCAAAAACGATAACACGAGGTAACAAAGCACGTGCCGAGGATGAATACCATAGTAAAGGTCAAAATAATTCAAAGCTTAAAAAATTTAAAAATTGACGAGTGGGTCATGAACTTCACTAGTGGAGGATAGACACATGGACTACCATCGACACAGCAGTCTGTTAGACGTTGTACATGCGCGAGGGGTTCACTTTTGGCCGGCCGCGCGATGCCGTGCGCCAATTTCCCGCGTAAAATTGCAGAATATGACAGTCAGATAGAAATAGGCACTGTCAAGCAAAATACGCAAAATAATTTAAAGTATTAAAGAAATTTGTTAAAGGAAACACAATGAGAGAAAAGTAAAACTTGACACTGTGAACACAAACCCTATCAAATCAATTATAAATTGTAAAAATTAATTCAGACATGTAAAGAAAAAAGTGCAAACAATTTTTAATGAAACATTCCATAAAATGGTACCCTGTTTCAGTGCTATGCACAAGCATGTGCAATGTACTGGTCTCACCAGTATTTCTGGATACAAAGTTCTGTATCGCGTGAAACTCACGGGTGAGTGAAAATATCCCTACGTGTGCATCTCTTTTGTCCAATTTTGTCCCTAAGGAAAGACGTTTAACTAAAACCCCACCGGTTATTATCAGCAACTGAAACATTTTTTTTCTGTTGCCACACAGCAGCCTATAAAAGATAATTTGCTTTGCCACCTCATTAACAAAACGTTAACTGAAGGTCTAAAATCGACAGATCAAAAAGTGAAAAAAATTTGAAATACCAGCAAGCAAGTCTGTTTTATCGATCGACTATACAACCAAGGGTTTGTACCATGGTGCACTTCTTACTGTCAATGTTTTATCGAGGCTTTGCTACATATCTGCTGTCAGCTGGTGTAAAATTTTCACTGAAAAGTCTTATCATTTTAGAAAAACAAGTGTCTTCATAGCCATAGAGTACAAACATCTTATAAAATATTTTTCCATGAAAGAATAGTATTGCTATTAAAAAATTATTAAAAAAGTATTAAAAATTTCCACCCAAAAGCTTAGTTCTGAAACGCAACATTGAGAGTACACACTTGATTACCCCTTAATTAGCCACTATATTTCAACAAATAGCATTAAAAACTGTAAGAATCTTATTAAACTCGGTAGCCGCTGATTCAATGAAACTTTTCCTAAAAATTTTGAGACAAACAAATTGATTAACTATTGTCCGCGCTTTGACGCGAAGAGTTGGTGGCCACCAATGAAAAAGCATGGATGCTTTTTTCACTCAGTCTAGTAATTAAGTTTAAAGAGCATGGCTTTGTTTCCAAGCCTTCTCTTAGTCGTTGCGACTAAATTCATGTATAAACACAAGCGCAGTTTACCTAATATAAAAATAATCAATGTCATGATAGATGTTCCATGCACAGATAAAAATATCATCAATGCTTTACCTAGTATCTGCAATATATTTATTGTCATGCTAGATATAAAAAAATGAACCATTAGAGTTAAATCATACTGCGAAACCTCTGTATTTCTTGTTCTTCCCTCTAAATGGATGCATTCAGAGCACTCTGCATACTAAAAAGAAAAGGGACAATTGGAAAAAATCAGCTTAAAATACATTTCATGGTAATGGGATTTGGCAAGAGAACAAAAATAATTGTTTATCATCAATATAGTTCCTCTCTTGATTAGAACCAAAGAGAACGACGATTTTTTCAGTTCCTTGGTTTCATGAGGCTTTTAATCTAACCTCATCCAAGACAACATTCGCTAAATGATTGAAAGGGGTACGTTTGTAAAAAAACTGTGGTGCTGCGTTGGTGGGACTATTACAAGATAATTTGATCTTATCAACTGAGTTAATATTGTAAATTGGCTACCGTGTAGTGTTTCCAGAGCTGTCGTTTCGAGCGTTAGCCCCTCGTCAAAGCGAATGACGAAGGGCGAACGACCAAACCGATGGCAAATTTACATCATCAACCCAGTAGATAATTAACAACTATTTATGGAGGTGGAGGCTAGTGGTGGAGATTTATCTCTCCGTTTCGCGGTTCTGTGACTATCGATGAATAACGAAGAATATTCGGAGTTTGAGTAGCCAATCAAGGCGCTCCTTCAACTCAATCCACGAATTTTGTATATATTAAAACCAAATTACCGGCAACCGTATATGATGGTCTTTTGCTTCTTCAGCATCTTACAGTTACAAACTTAGCTATGTTACCCCTTCTTATTCATTAATTATTTACTTATTTATTTATTTATTTATCTATTCATTTGTGGCGTTTGGTAATGTGGAGGGGATTCTTCTGAGTGCTCTGACTTGTAAACACTCGTCATCACCACACCGTGTTCTCGGATCCTTTTGAAACCAAATTTACTTAAATGACTGGGCAGAAATCAAGCGTGTCTACCTCTGCACTCGAACTCTTTCGCTTGGCCGCACCTGTTGTAAATTTGATTAATTAGACTGATTGCTTACGTGTCATTTCTTTATCTTTTGATTGGTCAGAGGTCGTGGGCATAAGCTTTCTTTGCCTTGAGACACGTCTTAACAACACACTTATAACGCTTGAATAGGGCAAATTCCATTCATGCAAATTTGAGGAAATTATTGTTCACCACTCGCTCATTTTCTTGGATGTTTTTGAAGTCTTGGCAGAAGTTGTGCCAAAGGTTTGTAGGAAAAAAAATGGAAATTTAACGTTTTTGCCTTTTTGTTCACGGAGAGATTCATCCCTCAAAATGAACAAAAGAGACGGACACGGAAAGATTGTTTGTAGCTGAATCGAATTTGAATCTGGCTGCAGTAAAATTTGCCGTTGAAATTTATGAAAATTTGGTGGATTTCGCGAGTTTGTGCTATTCCAGCTCAATTTCTGCCAGCTTTCTGTTTCTATAAATGTCTTCCCGTTATGTACAGAGGGGGCTATATTCGGTCTTCGATTGATTCCTCCCACTCTTCAGTTTACTGTTAACTCTTTCAAGCGCTTGTTGGACACGTTTTGGCAAGCCAACGACTTAATGTGACGCTTAGTGAAATAAAGCTTTTCTAGGCTCTGTAATCACTTCAATTATGACAAACTGATCAATTTTCGTAAGCTATAGTAAAGTACATTTCTTAAGTGGCAAGTTTTCGAAAGAGACAAATTTGAAATTCGTTGAATATAAGAATTTTCAAGGGGCTAGCACTAACTGCAAAATGCCCAGTGAGCATTTTACTTCGTTTTAACCAGATTGTATGGTGTAATTGTTAAGAGTAAAATAAAACGACAAAACCGTACCTTATTTAAAGAGTGGGTGCCATTGCGTGACAACGCGCTCAGATCCCGTCACGACTTGATTCCAATGATTTTGCTGCTCATGACTACTGGACTGTTTTCCAAAGCAAACTTCTCCAATATTCTCTCTCTTTCCTCGCCTCTCTGTCATACGGAACAGCGTGAAAACGACGGCGATGCTGGACAGCTTGTCGTACGTCACGCGAAACATAAACATCTCGTTGAATTCTGCATCGATAACGTGTTTCTTTAGCGAGGTTCGACATACGCGTAACACTTGGTTGTTATCTCCAATCAGCTTCATTTCAACCGCGAGGTCTTGCGGTTTGGAGTTGTTGAGGAGACCCAGATGGCGGGTTTTTATAACTTCAGCAATCAGCTTTCTTGTCAAGGAACGGTATTCCAGAGAGAGTAAAATTTCAGGTTTGGAATCTTCTGACGATGTCTGCCCGTTAGCGCCCGTGACAGACTCTATGTAGCGGGAGTCAATGGCGTAGGTCTCGGGAATATTCAGATCCAAGGCGATTTTAACCGCCTGTGGAGTGAGATTTATTTCTCCAAGGCTCACAACTCCCTGGCCAATCAGATGTTTGGACATGGCGCGGTGGTTGTACAAACGAAACCTGAGGGACATTGTTTTGATTTTCTCTTTCGGCGTCAGAGTCATTGTAAACGGATCCTTGAACTTCTTTGGACGCGCACGGAAGCTATGCTGATGAATGGGTAGTAGAGTGCAACTCACCTCTAGATCATCCATCTTCCACTTCTGGAACGGAGGGAATTCTACTCCCAGTAGAGTCAGGGTCAGTTTGGATGGTGCAGGATCATACACGAACTGCAGATTTAGTCGTCCGCCTGTCCCGACTTCCCTGGTAATTTTCGAAGGAGTGCCATTCTCTTGCATAACTTGAATACTCGCGGGCGCGTTTAAGGTGGAATCCTCCTCGCTTCCCACAGTAGACGGCGCTGTTGATGCAGTATTCGCTTCTTCATAGCTGGGTCTGTAATCGTCGCTTGGTGAAACCGCAGGCGCCGACTCCGGCGGAGTTGCCACGTATTCAAGTTCCAAGTCACTAGTTTTGTCAACAACTTTTCCCTTGTCTTCCAAAGCTTCTTTCCCTTTTTCTATTGGGGCGTCTGGCTGGTCTTTTGCCACAGATTTTTTCTGCACTTTTGGTCTGTTCGTCTCTCCACTAAGGCAGCACCGCCACAACGAGAATATAGAAACAGATTTTTTCGTTTCTTTCACTTCTTTCTTAGACATGATGAAATTTTCTGTCACTGAAGTGAAAAGCTTACTTGCTCTTAAGGAATTTCACTTTCAACAAGCCTTTTTAACTTAACTTTGAAAACGTGAACCTCTTCGCCTAAAGTTTGCGATCGGAATTTTTTAAAACAAAACCACAGACGATGGTGTTTATGTCGAGGATCGTTTGCAAATAAACACACGGCGAGCGCACGTAGGAAGAACGACAAATTCTATCGTCATCTAAACCTCAGTCATAAATTTGACTTGTTAATAAGTTTAACAATCTTTGGCGCTCTTTTTGTTGGCAAGTTATCGCTTTGTCTATTGTTTCGGCACCAATAATATTCGATTAAGGACACCCCAAAGCATTTACTCAGTGGTCGTTTGCCTCACATGAATGACTCTTTTCTTTAGATCAGCATTTACTCAGAAATCGTTTGCCTCACGTGAATGACTCCATTCTTTAGATCTATTTGTCATTCAAGCGTTTGCTCAACGGATAGGAATCCGTTTCAAAAACGGTTAAATTCTCGTTTAGAAAAAATCAAACCCTTGTTTGAATTTCAAAAGAGTAATACATCCACTCAAGTTTGTCGATCAAAAGTTTGCTTGAAATCAGAAATGCAATAAAAAAAGACTACAGCCCTATTTCAACAGAAGTTATGATACTGTGCTTGCAATTTTAAGATTCAAAAGAATTCATTATTTGTCGGGCGTAAAAACAGCTGTATACAATAGCGAAGATGAGATAAATTGCTCCAAAATACCACATCTCAAACAATCTTATGCGACAGCCTCGGGGGCAGGAAATGGGAATATGCTTACTTCAGATTCATTTGTTTGTTATGTCAACCTTTTTAAAATGACTAGCCGCTCAAGGATTGATCAAAATGTGTAGTTGAAAAGATTGTTCGAAAATAGCTGCTCGGTTATAGTAGTTTAACCGATTAAACTTTCAAATTTTGGTCTATTGTTACCTCGGCACAGCAAATTGCAACTACTGTTATATTAAAGTTAACTCTCTTTAAATTACAATTAAGTCAAAAACGCACGCTGTTACACAATTTCGTAGGAAGCCACTTCAGCGTTCACTTTGCGTCAATAAACTGTAAACGCACGAATCAGCTGAATTAAATTCTTTTTTTGTCCTGCAGCGCCAAAGCAATGAAACAAGTCCTGCTAGAAAAAAAGGTTCGCCATCAATGAAATCTAAATGCTTTTAGGTAATGTTAACCCTTTTTAAATGTTTTCGGTGTCAAGTCAATTACAAAAATTAATGACAAATTCCGCCTGTCTCAGTAAATCAGCATTTAATAAGTTCCATTGGTTTGCACTCTGTTATAGAGTCTTACAAGTACTAAAAAAATATTTCACGGCGAGTTTTGAATTAACACAATTTTGTTGAAATTAGGGAAGCCTTGAGATAATCGGGCTCAAACCTGACTCAAATTAAATCTAATAATTCCTCAAACAAGGTATCCGTGAGCGGAGGCGGGCATGATAAGTCAAAGGCACTTTTTGCATTTTGTGTAAGCTTAAAGGATTTGAACCACGTCTTGGCGGTTTCACCACCCGATTCTATTTTTATTGAGCTTACAAAAATCCCACAGCTACGCACACTATAAAGCATTATAATGTAAGAGGTTTAACCTAGTGTCAAACCATACAATTTCGTAAGCATTGTTTCATTCAAAAGTTAAAAAAACTGAAATATTACGAGCGCTCTGATTGGTCAAAAATCTTTCGTTTATTGTACCTGTAAACCAGTAGAAAGTTTATAAGTTTACTTTATTTTAAAAGTGTTATTTTGATACTTTGTGGATCGCTTGCCCCGAGCTCTTGATTTACAAACGTTTCGCGTGTTCTTTCAACATCCTGCATGGGTTATAACACCGATAAAACAATAGAAAATGCGGTTTATTGCGTAAGAATCAAATAAATAGACACTTTAGTTGTTTCCTTCCCGGAGGCTCTTGGAAAGGATGACGTCAAGTTCGTGTCAAAGAAATTACTTCCCTCCGCCAACGAGCTAGCTTCAGGCTACATTCCACTGGGTCAATGTCAACATTAGAGAGTTCGGGCAAAATTTTGGTCATGAAAAAAGCAGAGGGTGAATAAGGGAGTGAGGGATTTGGGCGGGTTGCGTACCGACGTGTTCATTCTACATTTGTTGGAAAAAACGTCTCAAGTGGGGAAAAATTGGAGGGAGTGTGTTGAATAAGAACGCAGCAAAATCATCCAATCTAGAACGCTCGATTAGCAATTAGCAAAACATTACTGATTCTCTTTCATAATTTACGTTCAGTTTATGACAAAAAATATTTTGTAAGGTGTGAAACTTCTTCATTACGACCACCACTGGTCAACTGAAGTCGTCTTCAGTCTTACAAGAATTCTTGACTAGTCACTTGATTACCGAAGTCCTGGATTGCACGTGTATTTCTGGTGTTACTACATTTCTCGATTGTTTTAGAAATCTCACCTTAGCCAATCGACTAATCAGATGCAAGACTAAACCCATCGCGACTTCGTCACTCACGTTTCCCCGCGCTTGTTTGCTTGTTTTTGCATTGGGTTCTCATTGGCTCCTTCTGATATCTATCCTTTTGATATATGTTTGCTCTGATTGGCTGTTGCAAGGACTATGATTCGAATTTTGTGAGCACGAGCGGAAAGCACCGTGAGGTTGGCTAATCTGATCAACAAGGCTCTAAAAGATTTTCATGCCCGCTTTAGCAATGAGAAGCTCAAAAGTTTTGGTGCTTTACGATGTCAATTTTTCAATCTATAACAACTCTCAGTTCGAATTACATCGTCGTAAATTACCATTTAATTCAAAATATTGTCTGTTACAGATGAGATTGTCAAGGTCGAGTGAAAACATTTTTCACAGCAGATCAGCAACAGCCGTTTTTCTGAACAAAATTACGCGGAGTGGCCACGGCAGTAGTCTTTATGGATTCTTTGTGACAAGTACTTTAAATCTCTGCAATTGTCCCATCGTTTCTACTCGCTGCTCTGATTTTCTAACTACATTAATGAGTTCGTTTTGCAAACCGAAAGTTAAACATTATTATTGCCGGCAGTTTCAGTAGGAGGACCAAGGCTTGTCATCTGATTGGTTCCTGTTCTTTCCCGGTATTCACCTCTACTCGCGGTGATTTCATCCGTTCCTGACTCAAAACAACACCAGCTGCAACCAAGTAAGCACTTCTTGGGAGGTTTAAGAGGCGAAACAGCGTAAATAACAGTACAGGCTAAACCAAACTCCGTTAAACGGAACAAAGTTTCATGAATAAACCATGGCCAGGGAGCCAACTCCTTGTCTTTATTATACACATACACATATTCTATGACTTCCACTAAATCGTAGATTTTTAACGCAAATAATGCAATGCAGAAAAATACTGTCAATGTAGTAATGGTAAAAACTTTGCGTACCGCTCTTCTGTTAAACGAGGCCTGACGCATGCGGTGTGCGGTACCAATAGACATGGTCGATGCCGTCATGGAACTTGGCATGGTTGCTCCGTGTTCTCTGTTCTCGCGAACGACTTTCCAACCAGTTTTGGTAATACGGATACCCGTGAACAGGGTCATGGATAGAAGATACGCGGTGCAGACCATGTATAAGGCAGAGGTACTTTCCACCAAAGCAGTGACCACATCTGCTACAATAACAACACTGAAATGCCCGATGATGACAAGAACGAGAAATCGAATCCTTCTCAGCTTAGAGTAAGTCAGCGGTGTGGTTTTCACGCTGGCCGTGAATGTTATTTGTATCAGAGCAAACGCCGCCATGAAACAAGGAAATCCCAGACCAAAGATAATCCGGTGAACATACAAAGGTATGACAATATCTGCTTCATTTAAGTTTGTTGTTACCTCGTACGGGAAAAGTACCAGCGCGAGTGCCCGAGTGATCCCGAGAACTATTAACAACGAGTGCACAGCGTAGGAGACATTACGGGATACTTTTTCCCGAACTTGCCGCCGTTTTGAAGCGGCGACGAGCTTCGCTGTGGAGTATACGGCAAGTCCCAAAAATAACACGACAAATGAGATCCAGTGCAATTCCCAGCCCCATTTAAAAGTAGCTTTCGCTTCTTCCCAGTCCGGCACAGGTTCTGAGTTAAGGGGTCTGTGATGTTTTGTCTCAGATTCAAGATTTAAAGGAGTATTGTTGCTATTCGGACTTACTGCTACATTCAATGTGCCATTGAAACGGGCCTGATGCAAGTTACTCGCAAGGAGCGACATGGTGTTGGATCAACCTGTTGAAATGAGGCAAAAATTAGAAACAAAGGATTTTTTGGGACTATGAGAAGCTGGACACAGGCCACCATTGTTTTCAATTGAAATTTGAACATTATTGAAACTGGTTTTTATGCAGCGAATGGATCGAACGAATCCTTTGATACTTTCTCCATTTTGCGACCAAAAAATGCGTTTGTATAGGTGCAGTAAAGTGTTTACGATTTTGTCTTTAAACTCTTGAGAAAATGAGTGTGGTAAATTAAAAGTATTTTCTTGTGCCCTTAAAAAGAGCCGAGACTATGCTGAAGAATTCCAGCAGGAACAGTGCTAAAATCATACGAACAAACACGATATCGTACCTTCAGAAGAGCAACACAGGTTAAAAGCCACAGTAACAACATAAAGAAATGCCACCCAAATGAAGAGAGAAATGTGGACCGTGTACACTTTCTCAAGCGCTGAGTTTGGTTCTGATTTGATTTTGCCGACCAGATTTACTTTATATCTCAATTGACGTTATCAAGGACTTCAGTACGTCAAAGTTTCAAGAGAAAAATATTGCCACTTGGCATCTTGCTGTGGAAAAATAAGTCACTTAGCTGTCGGAAATTTTCTCATGAACAAATATCTCTAGACTACCGAATATTGGTCACATCGCTGGTCGAAGATGCAAGGGGGCTGAAGCATGAAAAACGATGCTAAATACCAAAAAACTATTAAAGATTCAGGTTTAAGTCTCTCTTGAACAATTTTGAGGAAAGGAACTACATCACTTATTTTGCCACTGGAGACCAAAAACTCCCAGACCAAGCGTTAAACTTTGCCGATTGTTTCAATCAATTCGATTTACTTAACCAAGTCACGCGATTCATTTTCACAAATAATATCGCTGCTTATGTTTATCTTCTCTGAAATCACATCATCATCGTACAATTTATGAGTTGTTTACGCAATGCAGCTTCGCTCATTTCTGTTGTGAAGGTTCTGGTTGTGGCGCGGTCGGAGTGACTGACTACAAGATATTATAATCTCTCGCTGACAAAAATTGTACTAACATGAATAAAAAAAAAATGGTTGGAACTGCGAAAAGAACTAAAAGTATCACTATAGTAATTTCAGATACACTAATTTGTAGTTCTATAGAAAATGCGCCGCAACCGCAAACTTGCTCTAACTAAAAAGAAGGTCACTATTTATTCCTACGTGTCAGAAACGGCAAAGACGAGGGCTAAATGCTTTAGTCTTTGACTGAAGATCCTTTCCGACCCAATTCCCTATTTTGCTCATGGTTTCCACGTCCTGTACTTCAAAGTTTTCGAAAATCGATAATTGTCTGTTATTTATTTTGAATTATTTTGTTTATCCATTGTAATTTCTGTTGTGTGGACAAAAGAACGAACTAAGGACAAAAGGAAGGAGAACATCTCTATCAGTAAACAAAACAATCACTTATCTTGGCCAAAGTTTTTAAAATAAACTTTCTTCAGGAATTGAAATGGATAAAAAGTATGAAAAAAAAGTGTTAAAAATATTTAGTATATTTTCATTAAAAACATTTCGAGCCAAGTCATTGTCACATGAATAATGAATCGTCATGATTAGCTCTTAATGACCAGCTTATTAGAGAGAAGGAAATTTCCATATTAATCATCGACCTAATCATGGATAACCGCAGTACCTCCATTAATAACTCCTGTAGAAATTCCTGCAGCAAATTTCTCATTCATAATTTCAGCTGAGTAATAAATCGCAATATTGCTCTCATTTCCTTACTCTAGAATGAAAAACTCATAAATCAAATTTCTCTTCTGCATTTCATCATCGTATCATCGATTACGTGGGAAAACAGGTGGCATGAAAACAGTTTGTCTACCATCCTTGAATTTTATAGCCTGTTCCAGCCGTTCAGTTGATAAAACGGAACGAAGCACTAAACGGTCCGATACTAACATACTAACAGCAGAGCGAAAACGAGGGAGGAACTGGAACAGACTATGTCCTTTAAGGCACGATTCTTAAAGAGAGAACAACATTCAAAGCAATGGAGTGAAAGTAGGGGGGCCTGGGGGTGGACAAAAGGCACGAGGAAAGTTCCGCTCTCATGCCTAATTAATCAGGATGATTTGGTGAACGATTTTGAGCTTGTTTCTCTAACTCTCTCTTCTTAGAAGAGCACATTTCGATTGACTGACGTAAAAGCAAATCCAAATACTACACACAGGCAACAGAAAAACGGAGACTATTAGAGGAGGCAGTGAGAGCATAAACCGCTTAAAACACGCGAAATCGTGATTGACAAAGTCGCGATTGGTTTTGACTCTGATTGGTCGGAAGGGTGACGCGAGTTTCCTGGACCAATCACAGTGCAAAGTTACGCATATCCAAAGCTCTCTGGGTTAAATTCGACAAACATTAGAAAATTGCTTTGATAATCCTGCACCTCAGGCCACAAACCTCCTTTGCGCCCTGCCCCAGCCTAACCCGTTACACCTCAGGAGGGCAGAATGAACCTATCCAACTTTAATTTATCTTTCAGTAACTCCAGTATTACATCACAATCACATCCACTGCTTACAACATCATTCAAAAGTGGGTACTTCTGCTACCGCACTACGAGCACAGCTATTCCTATGAATGAAACAAATAAAAAAAAAACACACGGCACGCAGTTAAATATTTTAATTACATTCGTATATTTGGACATTTAATTCCACGTATTCCACAGAAATATATTCAATAACTTTTTCATACAATGAAAGAAAACAAACTGTTGAAACGCAAATGAACAAATGCAATAACTGTCTGGAGATGTTACTTTCTAAAGTCGCCAATTGCCCCTCGAAATGAATTCTTCCTCGCAGAAGTAAATAAAAGTGATTTTCTCTCATTAACAGTACCGCGCAAACAAATTAGTTTATTAATTACCCAATAACGTTTTCGCAATAAACAAACAAATGATGCTATTTGAATGGTAACGTCAGCAGTATGGTAATTTCAAGTCATAAGTTTTTCTTTATACACAATAAAATCCAATATTTGATAGTAATATTCAGCATTTCACTTCAGAAACTGAAGGATCATTTAAATCCTCAAGATCTTTATCCACTTCGCTTCTTGCTGTAGCCACTTCTTCTTCTGTCAATGTGACCCAAGGCTCTTTCTCTTTCTCTTCACTGCTCTCGCCTTTCTTGTCCTGTGCTGCATCCCCTTCGTCCTCTTTCTCCTCTTCGTTTTTCTCATTGTCTTTTTCCGTTTCGTTTTCAGGTTGTTTTTCTTCAGGCTTGTTTCCTTTATATTCGTGCGTGTAGAGTGGAACAAAAGACTCAAAGAAGCCACATTCTTCCGTAAGGTTCGGTAAAAGCCAGAAATGGTGCTTTCCTGCCGTCAAAACCCAGACGATTGCAAAGAAAACATACCGCACTGGAAAAACAAGACAAAAGAAAAGGCACGTTTAGAAAAGGGAAATTACAGTCTCTTGCCTAAGCCTACGTAGCTGGCAGTGTCCGGGACCTCGATTAAATCAATTATGGTGGCGAAGCTGCGAAAACGAAAAGGGGAGCAGGATTATGCTTCTCTATCTCGATGGCTGCTTTACCGTTCATTTGGTGCCTTTGCTACCCAAAGCCTCCACCGCTATAGAGCTACTTATTCTAAAATGTCTCTTCTTTGTTTTCTGCAAGCATCTTTTGATGACCAATGATCAGAAGGACACAACCTCGACTTGGAAGATGAACTCATAAATATGATTTCCAATCTAACACTGGCCGCCAAATGACACACATTTTGACTTATTTAGTTTCATAAAAAGATAACACCACATCAGGAGAACATAAGGAATAAAAATCCACAAAATAAAAAAATTAAAATCATTACTTAAGGCAACTTACAAAGGGCAAGAACCAAAATCGAGCCCACAGCAATTGAAGCCAACACACTCAAATACCAAACATACTCCCGGATGTTACTGGGCCACAAAGGGAACAGACAGATGGCAATGGTACCAATCACTGATAAACAAATCAGAGAAAAAAGATGGTCAAAAGAAAGCTTGGTGAAAGCTTATTGCCCCTTGTGTGCCACTTTACGATCTTACCTTATTTTAATGTCATCTGTGATCTATTGTTGAACAGATGCAAGGCTGCATGAAATTTCAGTAGAATTTCTGTGATTGCTAATTAAAGAAGTAAACTTTATCAAGTCTAACACAGCTGACTGACTGACTGAATTGAAAATACTTTCGACACTAGCCGGTAGTTTGAATAAGAAAAATGACGTTTTAAAGGAGCATAAAACAAATAAGCTCTAAAATTATTTAACGAGCTAGCAAACAATCATTTTGAACGACGGCTGACCGACCGACCGACCGACCGACCGACCGACCGACCGACCGACCGACCGACCGACGACTGACTGACTGACTGACTGACTGACTGACTGAATTACGGACTGGCATTTATTGGCTTAAAATGGACTTACGTGTACAGACACAACTCAAATGATTGTTAACTGACCTGACAAACATACTTACCAACCAAAATTCCTAAGATGAAAGTCCTAGGATGAAGGGGGTCAAACCTCCACACATAAGCCTGAAAAAGGTATGTAACAGCAGGATAAGCGAAAAAAAACAGTTTAACGGGAAAAAGTTCAATACGACAGATGACAGATAAACAATACACGATTAACCATTTATAACCTAACATCAGTAAGCATACTCTCCAAACTGTTCTCTATACATTTCCTAAGATGCTGATGAGGAGAATTTCTTTAACAATCATGAGCTTCTTTACTTGGTGATCATTTTTTGTATTCTCATGACCATAATGTGTGATTCAGGGGTGAAATTGTAAGGAGAAATTAGATGCTAGTCACTCTTAGGGGTTAAAGGGTTAATAAAAAAATACAGAAAATCTTCGTCTTATGGACAACAATATCTATGCAACTTTAAGAGGTACAAGGCCACAACTCATAATATTTAATTACATTTTAGATGATGCAATTATGATTTTAATATTCAACAAACTTCCTAACCTCGTCATCATCGTCAACAAATATCTGATCTTCATGTAGCTCCAGTTTTACTTTCACCTAAAAATAATAAAACTGCTGTAAGTTCTCAACGAAGTCTACATCCTCGTACTTTTGGCATTTTGCAACATCTTCCACTGCTAATTAGGGTTGCTACTTTTAGTATCTAAATGTGTATTGTACTTTAGCTGTCTGATGCTGAGTCATATTGTTAACATAAACAGACTTGTGTCCACGCCCCAGCCAAAGAACTATCATAATTTGTCAACAAAACTATATTGTATTTAACATTTCCAGAATCGAGAATCGATTTTCGAGAAGATCGAATGATTTCTAGAGGACCTTCAAAAAGGGAATACCCATGTACAGCTGTGATTCTCGAACACGGAACAGTAACAACAAAGGGTAGGTAAATTTCGGTTAATTCATAACTTGATTAGTGCATAGAGAAAGACTTATTCACTGATGATATCACTGATGTATTTTGACTTGTTGGGGGGGGGGTGGGGGTGGGTGGATAGAAAACTACCATAAAAGAGAAAACTGGCGTCATTACTGTTATGCTTCATTGGCGTCATTATTGTCATATCTAAAATGTAACTCGCATCTTAACGATAGAAAATGGTTTCAGTGCCTCAGCAAGTTTTCACACAAGATACACTGTACAAGTGAGTTGAAAAAGGACAGGGAGGGGTAGGTGGGGTTTGAATAAAGATATGGTGAGGAGCTCGCGGGACTTCAATCCCCTCAGTTCCCTGACATCTTCTCCCCCCTTTCCCACACCTTTTCGCTCGTGCACACGGACCAAGAGCCAGCGACAGGCTCGAGGGGGTATGTACGAAAGCCGGCCGGTTACATGACTTCACTTAAACCATTCATTGTGTACCAACCTTTCTCTTCTTTTTCCCCTCGCCATCTCCATTTCCCTCAGTTGCCTACATCATTCAACAAAGAGAACATACCATTAACCTTTTACACCCCAACATTAGTGTTCATATCCTCCACACTGATCCCTCTACATTTCTTGTGGTACTGACAAGGAGAATTTGTTTGACAATCAGGGACTTCTTAAAATGGTGATCATCTTCTTTATTCTCGTGACCTTTACATTTGATTCCAGGGCAATACTATATGGACAATTAGAAGCCACTACCTTGAAGGGGTTAAGGGGTTAGACCCTATATACTTTCCTAAGACTTCAGATGATATCTTGGTTTTCTCATAGCAGGTTACAGTCAGGTTACAGTTAAGTTAGTCTGATCATAAACAAACATGCAACAAAATGTTAGAGTCTTTTTCATTTAAAACTGAACAAGAGCAAACAGCATACTTTTGGTTTTCTTTCCTCAGTAGTATCGTCATCCTTAAATATGATTTAAAACATCATTGGTTAATGGGCTTGGTTAAAGATTGTGAATGAGACAGCCACTAGGAGGCTGATTGCACTATCATACAAGAATAAGACTCATACAGAAGTACATAATTAGAAATCATTACAATTTGTGACAAAAAAAAAAACACTGAACGATCAAATTACTCAATGGTAACAACAATGCTTGAAAGAAAATATGTGTACTTATGTTTCTCAATGTTTGCATCTGAATCGTGATTGCAGCAGACATTGAACCAAAAATATTTGTACCTTGAGCACAGCTGCAATGACGCATGAAGTATTCAACTCAGCTTTGAATAATAACATTTTAGAACTAATTCAATTCCCATCTCAAATGATCATAAATATTACACATACTATTAGGGGTAATTCCATAGTGCCTTCGTAAGTTGGGATCAGGGCATTAGTACATATTATAGACAACTAATCTGCAGTAAAAGACTGATTATTCATTTTAAGGAATGAATGTTTAATTAATTTAATCTTGAATAACTACAAAAGTTCTGTGAAACAAATTCAAGAGTACAAGTGAGACAATCTGAAAAAGACTTCACCTCACAGCATTTTAATTTTGTAAAAAAAAAACATTTAAATCTGCGATGAACCCTCAAAATGATCAGAGGTTGTATGTCAAGTTGAACACAGTCATATAAATGCTACATTTTGAATGCTAAAAATTCAATAAATGCCACAAAATTCATTCCAGTAAACAGAATATACATCCTAAAATAATGAGGGTGCCTTAGATTTCAAGCTCTATTGGACTTTCGATGAGTCTGCATTCTGTTCCTAAGCAAGACATGTTACTCTTTAAGCACATCCCTCTACCCAGGGGCAAAATTAGAAACAAAAAACTTTCAGCAAAACCTCATGAAATGCTGGGAGTTAACTTGCAAAAGACTAATATTTCACATAAAGGGAAAAGCAATACCTATAGCTGGGTTCATGCCACGGAAACTGCAGATAATGCTCTGGTCAAGTGAACCACTACCTTCATAACTTCACTTTACCTTCCTTTTACAGAGCTTTTTAAAACTTCATACAAAGGCAAATTAGGAAGTGTTGCTAATGTGTATATATATATATATATATATATATGTATAACCAATCAGCATAAAGGTAGTAATTTTGCAAAAAAGACTTGCCTTTTTTCCCTCTTCTGAGTTTTCCTTCTTAGGTTTCTTCTTTGATTTCTTGCCTTCAGATTCATCTTTCTCCTTTGTAGTCCCCTTGTCATTTTCCTTTTCCTTCTCTTTTTCTGCCTTTTCTTTTTCCTTTTCTTCTTTCGTCTTCTTTACTTTCTTTA
The DNA here is from genome assembly GCF_036669915.1 of Pocillopora verrucosa. Lineage (NCBI taxonomy): Eukaryota > Metazoa > Cnidaria > Anthozoa > Scleractinia > Pocilloporidae > Pocillopora > Pocillopora verrucosa. Next base: position 10,697,360 of record NC_089320.1, on the reverse strand, counting down.
TTCGAACAACACGATTAAAGAACCCCAAAATCAACAGCCTTGAAAATAAATAACAACATTTCAACATAACCCCCAATGAAATTCAAGGTGTTGATGTCAATGAGATTTACTGATTAACCCTTTGCACCCTAACATCAGTAAGCATATTCTCCATACTTTTCTCTATACATTTCCTCAGGTGCTGACAAGGTGAACTTGTTCAACGATCGAGAGCTTCTTTAGTTGGTGATCATTTCCTCAATTCCTGTGACCTTAATATGCAACTGACTCAGGGGTGATATTGTAAGGAGAGCTTGGCTGATAGTCACTAAGGTCAAGGAATTAAGGAAATTGTAAATGAAAGGTTAGGGGCATGTGCCCTCTAGTAGAACTTGAGACATCTTCCACTTTACTCATATTTTCCTAAAACTGAAAATCCCCCAGTGCATGGACATACCAACCCCCATGTGCTATTAGTAATGTGTAACATTGTTTTCAATTCATTGTTCCTAATTCATGAATTGTTGGTTTGGCTAAGAATTAAATGAATCCTCTTTTATTCATATATTAATCCAGCTGGGAGTAAAAAGAGAAGAAAAAAGTTCAATAAATTAAAAATCTGTCATATTTTAAGGTAGCATACTTATCCAGATAGAACTCCACAGATTCCCGGTCTGTAAACAATATCTCAGTGCCTCCTTTGCCAGAGGCCCACTTGGAATCCATCAGACAATCTATTGCCTTAGATCCTAGGAGTATAAAAGGAAACAATGGCTCTTAGTCCTATTGAACTCTATTTAACACTCCATATTCAGCTGTGTAGAAAAACAAAGGGGATGAGTTTCAAAAGTAACTGTGGTGCCGTGTCCCCTTGGGGTATAACAAGATAAATTTGGTTTAGTCAACTGAGTCGATAATGAAAATTGGTCACAGTAAAGAGTTTCCTGAGCTGACATTTTGAGCGTTAGCCACAAACTGGTTCTTCCTTCTCATCAAGGAATTGGTCACAATCAAATTTGCTTTACTCTCAACATGTGGCTTAGTAACTTAGTAAGTTGGTATTAACATTCAACTAATATCTGGTTGGCACTGGTTTAAATTTTGTCAGGCACCATTCTATAATTTCTTCCAATGCAGTTCACCTTTGAAAATCATTTCTTCATTTAAATAAATGACATATTTGATCATTCATCTCACAGTGTAGAGTAAGGCCATCAAATGTAATAATTTCGACATTCCAACCAACATACTGCTGGTCTTCATCAAGTGTCAGGGTCAAAAGTTTACATGTTACTATTAATAGCACCTTGGTTTACTGTTATTGGTGTGCTTTTGCACACTATCATTGGGGCATTTTGATCCCTATTATTACTCCAACTATTAGAGGTTGTTGCCTCATAGATCTACTATGTCACTGATTAGCAGTTATGCTGAGCATCCATGTTTTGGGACTTACAATTCTGTTTCTTACTATTCTATCTCTATTGATGTTATTAGGATGAAGTCTTATGTGGATGGCTTTTTTGAACCCAGTGAAGGCCAAGGTCTATAAACTGAACCTGGTTCCAAACAGGAAAAGTACGCCAAAACACACCAATCACAACAAGCTAAGGTGCTCTTACAAGCGACTCTTTTGACCTAGTCACCTAGCCTAGACCAACAGTATTGTATTCAAAACATTGTCATAGTCTGACCAAACAGTTAAAATTTTCATTGCACTACAATACCACAATGAACAACATTTTTTGAAATTTTGAATTTTTCTTGAAAGGACAAGACTTGAAACTTAAGGAAAGAATTTTGGTGGGAAATAACTTTGATTCCCAAACATTTTGATCAAAAATAACATTACAATTCTTAAAAATACCTTGTTTATAAATGGTAAAAGCTAAATTAATTGGTCATAATACAAATTGGGAATTAACAATAATTGTAAAACACAGAAAGCGTTCAACTGTAATATATCACAAAGTTACCAACGAACAGAAAAGGCCAAAAAGGCATCATTAAATATTCACACAAAAGATGTACCATAATGAGGAGATTTGTGGTTCAAAGAGTAATAAAAAGACAGGGAATACCTGGTACATTTTGTGTTGTATGAGCCGAGAGAAGGTTAGCATCTCCCTCGATAAGGACGAGAAAAGTCTTCGGACTTTCAACCTACAACACATGGTTAAGGCTTTGCCACTTACTTCGTGGCATCTAACCAATTTTTGCAAAACTCACTGAAGATCGAGACAGAGGCAAACACGTAATTGCTCACGATCAAAATATTTCGTTTGTGTTCATGGTCGCTCACACTCTCACTCACTCCACCGATAACTCTGAGCAAAACTCGAATCCTTAGATTCAATATTGTTATGGAGAAAGGTTTCAACAAGATAAATTTCAGAGGGAAACATTCGTTCTTTAAAACACTGAGTGACCATTGAATTAACTGAATTTTAAACTTCTAATTTTGTTGTTTGCTGTAAATGCATTTACGAAGCTTATTTTCAATACGTATATACAGGGAAAAGCTAGAGGTGTTTAGCTCTGTGAAATAAATAAATGGAATTGCATCATATATTTGAAAAGCGATACTTTCTCTTTTGGGAAGAACAATGAAGCCTAAATAAGATCGTTCCTTACCGATGAAATATTCAACTTTTTCACCCATCATCGTGGACGGCTTTGAAGGGCAGTTCCATCTCAGATATTTTCCAATCTCGTTTTCTTCCTTGGACGGTTCTTTTGAGTCATCTCGCGCCTAAATTTGAAGAGATTGAACGCGTTTTATTACTATAAGTCAAATACCTCTCTTCCGTTGGCAAAATTCGGTCAAATACGACTTACGATACGCAACAAACAAGAAACGCACATCCTACGCCGGGCCAAGGGTCGCAACATTTACGTTTCTTTAAACAAATATCGCGATAGAAATGAACAGAAGACAAGCTAAAATGAACTTACCTCTTTCTTTTTTCGTTTCTTCAAAAACTTGTGTTGATCACCCATATTTTTCCAAGAAGAACAAATACAGATTCTGGTCAGGGATATGAACAAACCATTCAAGCGTTGTTCTTCTTCCTGTGATCGGAAACGACCGACGACGAACGAGCAATGACGGAAAGTATCGGAAATATCCGACAGAAACGACGGCGTTCGGATGGAGTCACGCAATCTACTTACCTAAATCCAGAAGAATAAAAATTTTAATTTTTAATCACACTTAAGGAGCGTTCTATTGAATATCAATATTTTGATGATCAGTTGTACCTTTTCGGGCTGGAGTGAGGGGCAGGTTGTGATTCTGTATCATCAAAGTGCGGGAGAGGAGAGTGATGGGAAAAAACCAGTAAGGGAAACTAATTTGAGAAAACAAGGTAATTCAGTAGTATAAACTGAGTCGATAGCGTAAATTGGCCACCGTAAAGAGTTTAAAAGCAGACGTTTTGAGCGTTAGCCCTTCGTCAGAGTGATTAGAGGAATTGTGGGACGTGTGTGGATTTATATGCAGAAAATGGACATACGCTGTTAGTGGGAATATGGTAACGAGATAACTAGAATAACTTAGTTGAATGATTAAGGTTGAGGATTAAGAATGCCGATTTGAAAGATAAATTTTTGTTCTAGAGTTTTGCGGCTTTCCGAACTGCCTAAATGTACGGTAAGGCCGCAAACTGCCATATACTGCTTGGAATGGTTAGGGAGATTAAAGTGTCTATCGACTGGTTTGGATGCGTCCTTGTTATTTCTTTCCACGTCGCGAAGGTGTTCTCGGAATCAGTCAAAAAGTTGTCTTCCTGTTTTACCAATGTGTAACTTTTAGCAATAAGTGCACCACCACTGACGCACTATCAAGTTTCTTTAGAAACTTACCCCCTTTATTAATTTAAGAAAAAGCAATCTCGAGCCCAAGGTCATTTCGGCTCCTTGTCAGCGGATAGTTGACTTGGGCTCGAGATTGGAGAACAAGGGATTTGTCAAATATGGCCAGCTTTTCTCCTTTTGATGTCTCAAATGACAAATAAAAGAATAAGAGCTCAAGTTCTTTTACCCTGTACCAATTTATTTTCCATACCACGCTTAAACTACCTGCCATTCTGGATCTCTCTCGCCCCCCTCCCCTCTTCCCCTCCCTCCCCTAAGACAACACGGAATGCTATACAGACTTCTACACTCCGATTCCACGACATCTGATCCTGATCTTCGGTCGATCAGGGGAAACAGGATGCCAATTTGCGTGTCACCTTCAATTACTGTCCCAGCTGTCCTAGATAATACCCCCAGTATCCCAGGTATTCCAAGTGTCACCGCTGTTCTAAGTGGCACAGCTGTCCGGTTATTTTTAAACCAGCTTACAACTGTTTTGTTTCAATTGGAAAAACAGTGGAGAAACTATCAGAGAAATTCTAATCCTATGCGTCGATAAATAAGGGGTTATCTTGGAAGATTAAGAACAAGTTTCAAACTTTCAGCGTCTAATAGCTTGCTATAGATTACGAAACTCTCATGACCAAGGTTTGGTCGGTAATCTGGTCATTACTCTTTCCCAAATTTTGGAATCAATCCTTTTAGGGCTCATGGGTAACGCGGAGTTTCCAGTGGAGGAAAATTAGAATTTGTTCCAGTTATTCGAAGATAACATCGGACGTATTTCGAAGTGCTCGATAGGATAAATTTTTGTATTTTTTCGTAGTTCTGTATATTTAGCTCAGTTTAGCAGGATTCAGAAATACTGTAAGTTTTACATTTTTTTCCTATATCAAAGAGGCAACCCCTCATAAAAATAGATAGAAAAAAGAACATAGATAATTTCATATTTATATCGCCTGCTCTCTGCAATAACAACCCTGCTTATTTGAATCATAGAGAAAATGTAAAGGGCTAAGGACACCTAATCTTGTGTAAGGCCAAAAGAGTCGCGCAGAGGTCACGTGAGATAAGAGACTCTAAACAGATAAGGGAAGCTGATATCTCGAAGTGAGAACTTCTTTACAGAGCGAACACGTTCATTCATTCCTCGCGTGGTATAAATTGCTCGGTCTATTTACTCTAATAACAAGCTTGGTTTTCTAAGCCGGAAGTCTGATATCTTAAATGGCTTCGTCGGTTTGTGATGCCGGCCGACTCAAGCTCGTGTGCAAGTCAAAACATCATATGATATAAGACACGTGATTACTTTGATTTTAGAGTACACTTCTCGTGTGGCTTGAGTGATGTTTGGATATTTTTTAAGATGCTTTGCTCTCTATTTTTGCAGGACATATCAGATCAAAAACAACGTGTTGAAAATTACCGTAATTTCATACTATGAAGTCTTAAGATTCAATTTTCAAACTTTCCTGCCCACGCGCAGATATCAGTTCAACTTTTTCTCTTCCCTTAACAGATGAGCCATACAAAGGGGCCTTCCTTCGCTTGATTGATTTTTTGTTTAAAAGTGGCCGCTTTTTCTCTGTGGTATATTTGGGTCATTTGGATTCCGTGAGCAATATACTTAACTCAGCTGGCGTCACATAGCGCGGCGTCAACAAGGACGTGGCAAAAAAAAAAAAAAAAAAAAAAAAAAAAAAAACAAAAAAAGCAATCAGAACAACAGCTCAGCACGTGCGTTTTGAAACTTTGTACATTTCTCAGCCGTCCGATCCTATGCAAAAGAAAAACGTGAAATCACCAAAGTTTGCGTGGTCTGAGGACAGTGATCCAGACGGCGAATTATGTAAGTTTTTAATTGGAACTCAATACTGCCCACATACGCATTGCTGAAGTTGAGGTGTGGCGCCGGAGGAGGAGGCAAACACCTTTAGCCATTTGTGAAATTCTAAGTAAAAGTATTAACTAATTTTTAAAGACGTTTTACTCGGCGTTGTCGTCCTGACTGCTTATTAAGGTCCCTCTGATATTCTAGTGACAACTAAACAATATGGTATGGAGTTGCTGTTTTACTATGAAGTGGAACTTGGTCATCTAACAATGATTTTGATATAGCAGCATTTTTTTACAATCTCAGATTTATTTTTGCCACGACTATAGACTTATCGGATCTTAAATAAATCTCTGACACGTGACCAAGCTTTTTTCCTCACCCCAGTTATGAGTATGTTATTTTCTGTTTCAGCAAATAGGGATTTGATGCACTCTTTAGGTCACCCTTTATAGTCACAATTTTCATTTAGGCTCGTAACTTCAGGGGCTGTCCGTACATATCGTCATTATCATCGTTCTCGATGCGTCTTCAACCCGAGTGAAAATCATGAATAGCTTCTATTGGAAAACTTGGACGAGACAAGGATTTTTGTTTATGTGAGACTGACCTTACATGATTCGATCAGATCAGTGGGCAGTAATTAATAATCCAGATTATTCAGTTAAGATATGCCGCATTTATTACGAAGGTCACCACACCACCGGCACCAGGACACTCATCTTCGTGAATCATTACGTCTAATTTTTATTGTAAGTAAGTGGTTGTTCCAAGGGGATTTTCGGAGTCCCCCTTTCAATCCCAGGAAGCTTTTTGTGGATTGTGTGTCTATCTCGATAACCTCCTCTTTCGCCGTTTCCCCGGGAGAGTTTGAGATGCGTCCAGACCGGAACTTAAACTTGGAAACTGCTTCGTCACAAGATAGTTGGGGTCATCAGGTCATTTTGATAAGGTAGAAAACTGAGTCATATTGGAATAAACCTTTTAAATAATAGCTCCCTGCGGTGAATAAATCCTCTAGAATTCTAAGTAAACCATGGCGAAACTAGGATGGATAATGGAGAAGAATGAGATAGGTTATCAGTCTTGAAAAATTTAATGCTAAATTTTGCAAGATATTCAAGCAAGTGACGAGGCTCTTTTGAGTTCCATGGTTCGAACCAGCTTGATCAATATCATTTGCGTCAAGAATTTTTTTCGCTTAATCGCACATTTGCTTGCTAAGATACCGGAGACGATCGAAACAGATTGATTGACAGGCTGGGGCATCCACGCCCATAGGCGAAGAAGACGTAGGTATTTTTTAAGATGTATTGTCTACATTTGCTTTGTAATCTCTTCAACATTTGATGTCGAGTGGATGACAGCATTGCTAAATAAGTAAGACAGTATATGCCCGTGCAAAAATCTATCACAAGTTTCGATTTCTAGCTCAGGGTATTTAAAAAAACCGACCTTTTCGATCTTGGACATATGACTTTGAACATCTCGTGGGATTTAAGTCATTGATAAAATTAACGGTCGGTATTTTTACAGCATTTTACACCTTTTGCCCTTTGTTGACAAACGAATGTCATGTGATACAATATCAGACTCAACGTCTTTTGCACCCTGCAAATTTGATAATTGAAGTAGTCTTTAGCAGGAATACCCTGCATACAAAATGTTCCGTTTTATACAAAATTTCTTTCTGTTATTAGGAATTAACTAAGCAGGCTTTCATTAAAAGTTTACGGTTCATTAATGTCGTGTGTAACGCTGAATAAACACGCATTCCTGTGGGAAACGTGATAAAATTCATCATCATTTACTTATGTTTACATAGATCAGCTCTTCAAAACTTAATTACCAAATACCATTGATTTCAAGATTGAATTAGTCACGACATCCTTACTAAGACTTCACTACTAACACCTACATTTTACATGGAATTTAAAACTCGCCAAAACACTGGATCAAAATAATACTAAAGTTTTGCGTGTTGTGTATAATAATGTTAAGCCCTCAGGGGTTTATAAAGTGCTGAATCAATTGTTCCTGTGTGACAGACACTAACTAATATCATTTGACCCCTATGACAACTGCCATTCTAGTAGTACAGTGAAGACACTCATATCCACATTACACGGCTCAAGTAGCAGATCACTACCAGCCAAGAGCTTTGCTTGTCTTGTTCAGGCTTGATAAGGTAAGAAATTGTGTTAATAGCGGGTTTACTACTGTAAAGAATCTTCTCGAACACTACATTCAAATGGATTTCTAACAACCCTGCCTCAAACGCGTATTTAGGGGGTTCGATATCTTCTTTAGGTGTTGCATGTAATATTGATTAAGAACCATGATTGCATCGCTAATCTTTTACACAAAGGAACAAGATGGCTTGTGAAAACAAACATTTTTTTCTCTCGTTTTTTTCTACCTATTCGCATGTTAGAAATGCCTTTTCCTGGCGGTTTCTTTTGAACTTGGAACAAAGTGGACGATTTCCGAAATGAGTTCTATGCTCTCTTCAGAATTCCAGAGTCGAGAAGCACAAGTTTAAGACCCTTTCAATTTGATGGAATGCAACTAAAGCCGTCATTAGTTTCGATCGTAATCTTTCTCGAGGTCGACAGTCTAGGTCGTACGATTACGAAAGATTCGCTGTAGATTAGCCTCAAGTTTATGTTACAGTAAAGGAAAGAATGCTGGATGCGAGAAGCATTTACAAGTGAGCAAAATTAAAAACAGTATTTGCCACTTCTATTCTGTCCAAGAAAATTTGTGACGTATGGGGGCGGATTTATGTTGAGGGTTTATGTTTTCGTCTGTGTCGCCGCGACGCATCTTTGAAGAACAGATTTAAAGAGGATTCAAGATTTTCAAGATTACCGATCACTTTGTGTAAATACATAATATTGAGGTCATTATTGCGGGTCAAAACGCGCATGTATCGGAATAGATATGGCTACATTCCTGAAGAAATTAACGTCTTTTTTGTTCTTATGGCACCTTTTGTCGTCACATGAAGCCATTTGGGTCGGAAGGTTCAATTTTTGTGTCGTGCACAGTTGCAAATGTGGACAAATTTGACATATTCCAGAGAAACAACAGACTAACTGGGAGGTCAACCATATTTTACGGATTCTGTGTTCGACACATCAACAATGAATTATACCCGAGTCTCTAAACCAACTGATAAAGACCATGTTTTACCTGTAAACATAGTAATTTTACATCAAAATGCCCTCATTTGAACTTTAGAGGAAAAGAATACTCATTAATAGTATCAATCGCGTTTCCGTTTACCCTTTTGTAATAAGTTTTTTGAATTGTTTGCCTATCAACTTATTGTTTAAGTCCAGAGGCTTGTAGACTTGTTTGGTCACGCACGCATACCCACCAAGATACTATGGGGAAATATTGACTAGTTTTACTACCAAGCACTTCTGATACCTGCAATATTCTACTTAAACCTGATGTCCTACATTTCTTAAGGCGCCTAAGTCCTCGTTATAATCGTATATGTGTTCCTAGCCAATCCAGAATCATCTAGATTTGTTCCAATTAACGTGATTTGACTCTCCTAACGAGCTTATTACGCGCAAGCTTGATATTTACATTTTATTTACATTCCTACATGATTTAATCATGAATGAAGCAAATGAAGAGTTAGTAACGCGGAAAGAGCTCAGACTACACTTGATTACAAACAAACGCCTCATGACTTACCGCCTCCTCGCACGACATGCGTGACTCCGCGCGTGTGCGTGTAAAAACCCGGTAATAATCACGCTCGCCGTTTCAGACAAATTAAGTGTGCTATTTTTGTCGCATTGTCATATTTTTATCCCGATGAGTGTTATACTCTCGAGGATAAAGCGTTCAGTATAAAGCGTTTAGAATCATTGATTGAATAATATAGATCATCGCAAAGAACTGTTTATTTTGATGGTCCAGTAATTTTGGCAACCAAACTTAGAGACACTGATCGGACACGTTGCGACTCAAATCTGAGAGAACAGGGAATTATCAGCTTTCTTTACGCCCCTTCGTGCAGCAGTCTCGCCTTACAAGGGGAACAAGGGTTAACTAAGGCTATTTCATTGTAAAAACAGGAAACGTGCTGGCATAGTCTAAATATTATGTGCGCTTGGATCCCTTGGGGGGTGAGGGCACTGGGGTATTCCTGGTATTGCTCTAAAATCATCCCCTGTTTTAAATGTAATCCCTGTTACGAACACATTTGTTTGAGAAGCGCCTTCTTGCAAATTTTCCTGGTGATGAGCGGTCAGTTTCCATGTTTACCTTCGCTAGAGCACCATGTTTGAATTCAGTCAGGCTGAGATGGCCATCATTTGAATTGTCTTCTTTGGTAAATTGAATTTCGTTTGGCAAAAGAAGGAAATTGCATTTGCTGAATCTTTGACGCTCAAGGCTTCACTTTCCATTCGTTCCATTCCAGCTGTCCTCTTTCTTAAGGTGGGGGAAGCTGGAACGTGGATGACTTTGCGTCATATGAACATGGCTTCTTGACCACCCCTATTTTAACATTAGACATGTGGAAATTAAAATATGACATGAACCTCCAGGTCGAGAAGATGATAACGAGCCTTAAACACTAATTTAATGTACCTTCACGGCTTTTTTAAATTCAATTAGGCCTACAGGCGTAGGTAGGTGAAAGGGTATTGGCTATGTAACATCCGTCATGATTGCGTGACAGCGGTCGCGTGCTATGCTCCGCATCAGACAAGACCCTTCATGTTATCAATCGACGACAGATATCAAATCGTGTTGTATAATTTTCTGACAGCTGCGACGAAAGATAATTGTCCCTGTGAAACATGCCTATGGTCAGGTATATTGTACATAATTTATTAGGTTCTTGTAACAATACTTGGAAGATTGGAAGTGCATCTATCTGATGTTACAGGGAATTTAGAAACGACCTTTGGATATGCCTATTGCAGAAAGTGCAACTATGTTTTAAGATTTAATTATTTTCATATGCTTGGAGCAATTCCTTGGGTGGGTTTTTGTAAGAACTGCGGGTGTGTTTCAAATATATGATCTGGCCTGTGATAAGCGAAAACTGCTGAAATAAAGGTATGTTATGTTTCGCCGCCTGTTTTGTTCAAGGATGGTAGGTATTTCGGAAAAGGGAATGCTTAATAACAGATTTAAACCCTAAGCGGATTTCCGGATCTCTTGTCAATATATTACATTAAGACCAAAATATTTATTCCACTAAAAGAGCTCGTAACCATGAAACTAAGTCTTGGATCTATGCTGAAAAGCACCATAACATCACCCCAAAGAGAGTAATAAGCCTTTTCATGTCATCCTCACAGCACGTACAATTGCACTTGTGTTGAAATTCAAGAAATTGTTTTTTGTTCTCTTCGTGACTTTGGTTTGTCTGTGGTTTCTTGTTGCTGGATGTCAACTGCGATACCAAGCCAATAATACCACTTTAGCAATAGGTTCGATCCCCCCAAAAATCAAACGAAGATGAGGCAGAAAATCGAATAACAAAAACGCCACCAAATCGAACGCTCTCTCGCGGAGAAGTTAAAGAGATACATAACTTTAAGTGTTGCACTTTTAGCAAAACTGTTTTCCCAGTGGAGAGATTTTCAACAGTGATCTATATCAACAGTACTTTTTTTACGTGTGTAAAAAAGGGTCCGTGTACACACATCGAACAATTCATTCAAAGAGTATTTGTTCCACAAACAAAACTAATTTAACGCGTGTGTGCACATGAATAAAAGATCCAAATAAAGATGAGCTAAAAATTACCATGGCTGTGTGATCCGGCATACATTCGATTGGCGTTACCTGTGTGCTTAAAAAGGAATATTGGCTGCAAACGGAACAAGGAATTTTTTTTTTTGCGTCATGGTGAAATATTTCCGCAGCTGAAATTACTCGAAGCGAAATTTAAGTTATCTTCCTATTTAAAACAAACAAAATCGATTGGTATCGCGCATGCTTAACTGAATGCAGTGAAAAAAGTACCCGGCGGTCGAAAGGTTCCGCTTTTAAAATCTTTATCTAATAAACGTATCTAAGACTTCTAAATAAGCTGTTTATAATACATGAATATCCTCTGGTCGTTTCTTATTTGATTTCGGAAATCAGCTTGATCAGTTATTCCACCTAGCAAAACAGCAGCTGTCTATGAAAACAATAAAAAAAATGAAACCGTTTTCTGAAGGGGTGCATTTTCGTTTCAAAACCGATAGACGAATAGAACCAAGCGACGTTGAAGGTTATCGAATATGTAGCGATAAGATTCTCAAAACTTCGGCGAGAAAACAGCATTAAAAGTGTACTTTCCCTCTAAGCAATAGTTGCTATACAAACTTGAAATCTACAGTGTCGCCTTTGTGATGTCAATTTCATTGTTTATTGTGTTTGCTAACCGCGTGCGCCGCGGATGATAACTTTTCGAATTTATTTGAAATTTATGGCTTTAGTGAAACAGAGTAAATTCGAAACAGACTCCACTCAAATTCTTGTCCTTGAGCTCTGGAAGAGGGCGCAGACAACAAGAAGCAGGGTTCGTGGCGATGTCAACATTGCACTGTTGTGACCACTTCCGGTTGTGATTAGCTAGAACATGAATAACGTCTCCCATGGGGACAATTTAAGTAGGCAAATGTGTGATATCGAGAATTCTATTTCAGATCTCAGGTGATAAACATCAAGATATTTTGCTCTCAGCGACAACTGTTTAAAAACTGCTCCCTCTTTCTCTAACGGTAAGATTACTTATATTACATTTCTCTTGCTTTCATAATTAAGATTATAAGCTGTGTTTATCCTGTTTTTGTTGCGTGAATCGAACACAAGTGAAAGCGGCACCCTTCGTGGTGCGGATCAGTGCGGTGGCGTCGAAGGCTGAAACGAATGTCTGTTGAAAGCGCCCTCAAATTATCGTCCCCAACAATATCCTTGTCAGCCAAAGGAACTAGAAACGTTTAAAAAAAAAAATTTATAAGTCTTTTTTAGCCAGCACAGATTTTTGGAAGTTTTCCTTTGGAAAACATCGGGGAAACAGATCATCAAAGGTAATTTGGAAACGGAACTACTGCTACTTTCGCGAGCATGTTGTGAGCTGTCGAAGGTTACATGTTGGGATCGAATTTCAAAGTGTTCTCAGTAGAACAGAATTATAAATTTATTCTTCCGACCTGTTAGCGTTTTAGTCTTAACATCTTTTTGTCAATGTTCGACCTGTGAGCTCAAGACAAAACCACCATGCATTCGGAAAGATTTTGATGAATGTTTAATTAGAGGAATTAAGCCGGCATGTTTGTAATGTATTCATGTGTCTGTTTTGCTTGCGTTTATATTTTCCTAAATGATTTTGTAATTAGTAATAATTGCATTTGGGCCTGCTAAAAAGAACCTAAAGGATTCTACATTGTGAAAGCACAAAATTCAGATATTTAACTACGTGGATAACCAAAGAGGAGTATTGGTTTGAAGGAAAAGGTAAATTTGTACTTATCTTTTAATCAGATATTGTGGTCGGCGCGTCATACGGCGTTTATAAACTACGCGATCTTATTAGGGTATTACAACAATTCACAATGACTTCAAACAGACATTTCGCTTGCTACAGTGTTCCCTCATTATTCTGGAGCATGGAAGCGTAAATGTGACTTTCAACAGCAACCTTTTTACTAAAGAGAGAGCCGGTTATGTTGTTTTTTGTTCTTCACTCGAGTATCTGGATCTTTTCGCATATCTGCTTTTAAAACAATGATGACACGTTTGGCGAAACCGCAAGTATCGGTGGAATATCACATTTAGCAGGAACTACGTAAGCTGCACCGATGATTATTATTATAGTAGCGCAGGAAGAAAGCCTGATTATTCCTCTTTCAATTTAACTGGAAAATTTATGGGGGGGAAATGTAATAAATCATAAAAAATGGAAGCAATATCTCTCTTAATATGTTCAATTGGAGTAGTTTATTTCATGTCAATTTCGCAAGCAGCCACTCGCGATTGGCATCTGCCATGACATTTTGAATTATCACGCATTTCCAATTTTTGTCATTGTTTACGAAAAAATTGTGAGAAAGGTTTCACATTGATTTTCTTGAAAATTTGCTCTTTCACTTTTTAAATTTAAAACGCTTTTCTGATTGCATTATGCATATCTACTCTTAAAACTCACATCACGTCAATATTGAGAGATTAATTGGTCAGAAGATATTTTAAGATATTGAAACAACAGTATTTTGGAAATATTCATCGATCATTGCGCTCCTTTTTTTTTTATTCTTCCGATAATTTATTCAGATTATTAGAAAGTTAAACTCTTAAAGGGTTTTTGGATTAATGCAGGTTGTGCCAATGAGTATATTTGCTCTCTTTTGAAGGTCTGTCGAATGCCGGATTTTTCAGTCGTCGGCTTCGCTCAATGAGACTGACAACTCTGTAACACATCAACAAAGAAGTCCTATTTCACTAGATTGTTTATCTTACTATAGTTCAGGCGATTTGGAAAAAAGTATTTAAATAACTAAGAATGCCATATCCGAAAATAGCAAAATGAAGTTTATATTTGCGTATATGGTTACGCCTGGTAGAATTTATTGTAAATGTTTTACACACCCCCTACTGAGAGACATCACGTTGCGTCCTCAAGTCACAAAAACTATTAGGAGTGGATTGAATCGTATTTATCAAGGTCTTAGTTATTTTAAACGCTCTATGTTGTTTGGTAAGGGTAGAGTTTGAAGGTCATCTTTCAAAGCTAAAATATTTCCTAGTTCTTAGGCTATGTTTTTGAAATATCTCGCCCACTGTGATTGCCCAAAGCTGTTCTGGATATCCGTTTTCATTGTTTCTCCTGTTCGAGATTTTATATAACAATAACAGAAATGAATTATTATAACGTTTTTGAGCTTCACAAAAACTGTAATATTTTATTTCTGGGCTACAGCACTCTTCAAGGCCACGAATGTCGAAATTATAAAATGTTTCGTCCCCAGCGAGATTGACTAACCCGGTTTTTTCTTGAGCGCAAACGATTTGCGAACTGCAAATTTACTTTCCAGTGTCGAATTATTGGAAAGGCGACGATTTGAAGTGTGAATGCTTGATTGACAGGAAAGAAAAAGTGTTTACAAAATGAGACTCTGATCGTTGTCACCAAGACCATTATTCGGCTCGTGGTATTCAATATTTCACTTGCAATCAAAAATAATTTGCATTACACCTTGTAGAAAGATCACAGTTCCACAGCTTCAGATCGGTTAAAGATTACTTGCTGCGAACAAGGTGCATTTCGGAAGGCTTGAATTGTATTTGAGGAGTTTAACGCTAGGATTAGAAATGTAAGTAGTTGAAATAGGTTTGACATGTACTTAACTCCTCAATCAAAATAAGCTCGCAGGTGATATGACAGGGTTCACGCATTTAAGAACGGTTTAGCCAATCACAACGCGTCTTGCTACGCCTCATGCTGATTTCGCCAATCACGATCCACAAAGAAACCATCTGTTCAAGGTTTGTTCACTTCTCCCTTGTCTTCTTTGCTCATCTAAACAGCTAAATTGTGCGGTTTATGCATTCAACTGACGGAAAGAGCATTTTCTCGGCCGGGGGTAAGCATTTGTTGGGCTGCTCGCAGAGATTTTCGACAAGATTTATGTCGTTGTCGCTCTTGTCAGAGGTGATCTGTTTCTCGTTGAAAGCGTGTGTGCATCTCTCGCTTTGAAATCGCTTGGTTTGACTCTGCAAATTTAAGTTCATCTCGATTTAAATGGTTAAATGGTTGTCATATTGTAAAGGTAAGATATTCCTTCGAAAATATTTGTATATCTGTTCGTGCTCTTGTTTTTCATTATTTTGCGTTTTAACGGGGAACTCACTCTCGCGTAGACAACAAGACGTTTCAACGGTTTGAAGAGTAATCGTTGTTGAGACAATAATCGCCCACATCTCTCATGTTAATAATATATTATATTTACAACACATGTAAAACAGAACATGGCCATTATATGCGAATTTTCTCCTCCAATTCGCCAAGTGTTCGTTTTGCAGCAAGTTAACGGCGGCTTCGGTGGGCGGACGGTATTCGCTTGTTTGTTAATGTTTTTGTAGGTTTTTCAAACACGGACAAGGGAATAAATCCCACGGTTTGCATGTTTACTTTGCTGTTTTGAAAAAAAAAGTTACGTTCCAGAGTGAAATCGAAAGAAAAGAGAAACAACGTGTTATTGAACAGTCGTTTTACTTTCAAGCCAACGGGTTTTGACTTGTGGAGATTCGGGTGAAAAATTGTTCGATTTGAAGGCGGTGAATTATCCGGTGTGGGTCGTTGTCTTCATAATCATCTTAAAACAATAGATTTCAGAATGTGTCACCGACTCGTCGACTTTCACGATAGGAAAGATTTTGTCATGCTCTTATCGCTTTGTACTATGTTTAATCTGGAGCACAGCAGTGCAAAATCTCTTTGGTTTCGTTTACATCGTCAGCCAAGTTCGCAACCGAAATTTTCCGCAGTGCTAGCCGTCAATTGGTTTCTAATGTGGTTTCTTTGGTGTCATTCACATTATACACAGAATTTATTCAAGCGGAAACCGCAAGGTGCTCGACATTCGTGACTCTACAAACGCTCAAAATCTGGGAAGGAGATCGATCAATCTTCAAAAGATGTTGGAACTGTCCTGAAACTTGGGTAAAGGCAAATAAAATAGGATTGGACCAGTTTAAAATTTCCTGTTGCGAGAACGTGTCGATTGTGAGGGTTAATTGTCTGAATAAATTAAGAATTACATTATGAGGTGTTGGTGGAGAGGTGTTGAAAGGAACCTTCAGCGCAAGGGCAAAGATTTTTCAAGTACATTTTCTCTTCCTGTTCATTTTTCAGGTTCGGCACGAATTCCTTCGGCACCACATATTGTCAGAGAAGAAACCGCGACAATCACGCGGTTTTTGTCGCTAACGAAGCTTGCCTACGTTCTTGATCGAGGGCAATAAGTTTCCCTTGAGGCAGAGAAATCACTTCACACCGAGGACTCGTCTACAAGCAAATCGCGGCATGGGGGGTAAAAGTGAAAATACTTCAGAGTGCAAAAGTGTGACCAATTCGAGTCGGAATTTACCGTCTCAAGACGACAAGGGAAGCGAAGCAAAAGGACGGAAGCACAATGGCAGATCGGCAAGTGGTGACAAGAAGAATGAGAACACACAACCTTCCAAGTTGACTTACACTTCGGAAGAAGATATTTATTATGAACCTGGAGGTAAGTGGAGTTCAAAAGCTTAGTTAAATTTTCCGAATGTCAAACATCGTTCGATTTCAAAACGATACGGATTGTTTGTACTATTAGAATAATTACTTGTAATTAATATCACACACGAAAGAGAAAAAAAAAAGAGGGAAAAATAACATCGGCCGTTGAAAAGCTCGGATCCCCCGTCGAGCTGAAAGATGGATTCGTAAAACATGAATTCTGTTAGTAGTGAATTTTGAAAACAAACGTGGCGCGCTCTTGCTTCGTTTGTGCGTTCTTTTTTGTCCGTAAAGATCCTGCGGTTTCAGGTGAACAATGTGTTATCCGCTAAACAATGTGCCCTGTGGATCGTGTAAATTGTAAATTTGCATTCGACATGTTTACCTACGTGGTGGAAATGATCATGAATAAGACACTTTTTACGTGTGTTACAACAAGCATTAATTCCAGGGGTCACTAGAAAATTATATCTCCAATAAAACGTTTCTTGAATATTTAGAACTGGTTATGAAAAATTGTGCTCAGGCTCGGAAAACATTTGGAAACAAATAGTACACAACATCAAAATAAACACGCGCTCTCATACCGCGCTGATTTCAATTGTAAAGTTGGAAATCGCTTGATTTCCGATCCATTTTTTTCCTTCGTAGACTGTGTTTACATCGACAGCCAAAGACCGGATGTCGCATATTTTATTTGTGCTATCAAGGAGTTTCGAATGGTAAGTTTCTGTTCGAAATTGTTATTGTTTTGGTTTGGTTTTCCTGTCGATGTATAAATTAAGCCCTTTGCTAGTAGTTTCTGGTGGCCAATTTTACTTTTTTCTTCCTACCCGCCTCGTTTGACACCTTCAATGTTTGACATTTACATTATTTTGGTGTGGTAGTTAAACAATATTAGGATTTTCTGTTTATTCCTAAACGGTGATAAAAATGCTTTTAGTTGCAAGCTTTATCATCCAATTTTCGCAAGGTGCAACTTTTACAATTGACGATTTTCGACTCGAGATGGTTTACTTTGATATTTGCAAACGATCAACCGGTTTTTGTTTTTGTTCTGTTTCTTTCTAAGCATGAACACGGCATTCGGTAACTTTTCCATCATTATCTTACTTTGCAATTGAAAATAGTCCTTTCTTTCCCTAATACATATTATTGGTGATAATTTTGCTGAGTTTCGAATAATTCGTAGCAAATCCTACGTGCTTTGCTTCGCTTTTTTTTTTGTGAGACTTATGCACACAGTATTGTTACAATGGCAATTTTTGTGTGAACAGAAGGTTTGTGAAATATTCTTATCATACACAGTCAACAGCTGTTTCAATCGCTTTTTTCCAAAGTTGTTAGTAATTTTAATTGCTAAATGTTATAATTTTAGGACTCTTTGTTGTGGCTTTTTAACCAGAAACTAATAGGATTTTGCAAAGAAATTGAAAAATTATTTGAAATTTGTTACCAATTTATTGGAACGTTCTGCAAGAATATAGTGAGATTTTATAAAGATTGCCCTGTTTTTTTTCCTTTATCGCATTGGTTGCATTTATTTTTTTTTTGGTTAACCAAATGTTACAAAGCAAATGTCAAACTTAGAAAAGCTTCATGGTTAAAGAAAATGTTAAGTCAGGAGTTGAATTTTTGTAATGCTAAGAAATTTCTTAGATTATTTCAACTCCATTAGGAGTTCTGTAACAAATGAAAATTTGGTTAAAAAATGGTTTTATAAAATTGTCATACTCTTTAATAAATATCAGGTTAGTGTAACATGATATCTCAATGATAGCCTTAAAGATAAGACAGAGCATTTGAATATTATTTTGAATGTACTGTTTTTATGCTTTGAATGCATTGTTTTTATTCTTTCTCCAATGTGCGGAAGTTTGTAGAATCATCATGAATAATCATAATGAATAATAGCTGAAAAATTCCAGCAAATAGCATTTCACATGTTATTCCTTGCAGAGCAAAAGAGACTCTCTGGTAGTGGTTGTCAGATGGTATTACCGACCTTCAGAGGTTCCTGAATCAGTATACCAGCTATTAATTCAAGATAGAAATGCTGAAAATGGTAGGTTAGGTCTTTGTGATCTCTTTAAACTTTTTCCTTGTGCTTCTAAACACGAGCCAAGCAGTCAAGTATGTCTTGTACTTAAATGTCTCAGTTGTACTTGTCTTGTACTTAAATGTTTCTGTTTCAGCAGTATGTGCACTCTATCTCACAGTGGAATTATTATTTCTAGGTTCTGGTGATAACATTCTTGAGGATGTTGCAGTCAAGGAGCGGGAATTGTTTATTTCTGATGCAACAGATGTGTATCCTGCATCTGCCCTCAGGTTAGTAAACAAAATAGTATTGTTCTTGTCTGAAGTTGGTGAGTTTTTGCCTCAGTCTGTTACACCTCACCCTCAGTGGTTATAGGGTTGAAGTGTTTATGGTATGGCTTACTGCATGCGAAAATCTCTAATTAAACAATATACCTTTTTTTTTTTTTTTAAGGGGGAAGTGCAAGGTGAGGCCATTTGTGGAGATTACAGACTCTGTCAAAGGATACATTGATAAGGAAGATTGCTTTTTCTATGTGCTTGGTTACAACCCAGAGACAAGGTATTGTTTGTGATTTTGCCATCAAGCACACTGATGTCTTTTAAACTTTTATCTGGTTTAAGTTTAAAAGTTACAATTTTGTTATTGTTGGTTTGATATGAAAAAAAAATGTATATATATTTATATATTATCTTGTTATTCCAGGAGGTTGGCAAACACTAAGGGGGAAATTAGAGTTGGAGTCAGCCATCAGGTAAATATGAATTTCATCTCTCTTGGATCGTTCATGGATCTCTTGCATACCGAACAATAAAACTTCCTGTTCTTTCAAAACAGATAATTAACTTTTGTGAAAAAAAGTGGAGGAGAAATGAATTAAAGGTTAAAGCTGATAAAAAATAGTTTGGATTTCTTTTCAAAGGCGGATGTGATTTTATTCTTTCTGTGACAAGGGTGTCCATGTTGGGGTTTTTCAGTTTGTGTGAGGAAACAGGGAGGTAGTGGTCCCTCAACAAATGTAGGAATGGGGGGTGGGGGGGGGAGGGGAAGAGGAGGGGCTGGGAGGAGGCATGATCTTAACTCAAACTTCTTCAGTTATTAGATTGTGAGAAGTCAGCATTTCTGGGTGTAGTAAACATTTATGATCTTGTCTGTTTGATGTTGTGACTTTAATTAGTTTTCATTTATTTGTTTGTAAAATCATTTTGTGCTGGATTGATGGAAAAAAATTATTTACCACTTTGGTTTACTAAATATGAACCTTAGTACTTGGAGTTTTATCTTCATCACCAACAATATACAGCTGTTAATTTAATATGTGGGAGATAACAGATATTGCCTTCTTGGTGTAATGTAAATAAGAAAAAAGTTTCAAATGCGAGCATGTTCATTTTTTTTAGGCAACATTGCCAGAGTGCTGTCCTTTTCCTGTGAATGGATTTGAGGATAGGGAAAATCCAATGGAGGAGCTGGTAAGTTTTGATTTTAAGTCTTACAAGCTCATAAGAATTACATATTGAGTGTGGTAAATAGGTAAAGATTATAAACTGAAAGATGTGCTTTTTTGTCGCAAGGTATGGAATCCAACTCTTGATGATTATGAATTGATGATGTTTCTGCGTGCTGCCAGGTGAGTGCTGCCTGAAGTTATAATCACTCATCATCGCACACAACCTTTTATTTAAGGGCCCTTTGCTGGTAAACTTCACCTTTTATTTCAACTCAAGAATCATCCAGTGAGTTGATACAGATCAACTGTGAAACTTTCTAACTTGCCTTGTTTACTTTCCAGCATTGTCTGCTGCCATATACTCTACATAAAACCCTACTAACTTGTGATCAAATGTAAATGTGTCATTATAGGAGCATGGCTCAGTATGCAGGCATGTGCAATGGTGGATCACCCGAGGATGGTTACAGTGCTGTGTCTCAAGATGCAACCACCAGCAATGCACTTAATGTAGTAAGTTGTTTAGTTTTAAGTGTATAAAAACTAGCAATATGTTGATTAACAATTTGCACTGTAACATGGGTATCCATATTCCTCTAACTTTTCTACATTTCTTAAGGTGCCAAAAGGAACATTTGCCTAAGCCAACCTTAAATTTTTTGCCCTATCTTTTTCCTGACACACTTTTTATGAGGAGTGTGTCTTAAATATTCCTTCAGTGTTTTTAAAGGTTTTAATTTGGCTGACCAACTTGTTTGTGTGTTTGTTTTTGTTGTTAGCTTCATCAGAATAATTATGATGCGGCCAAAGCTCTCCAAGCACTGGTAAAGAAACCTTACCCAAAGGAACTGGAAAAGAGATGGTCTGAAGACGAAACGGTGAGTAATAATATTTGAGTGCTCATGACAGAGTGGATTGCAAAGGACATAGAGAACCTGCCTCTCTATTTATTCTTTAACTTCTGACCAATTCTTTACTTGCTTGTGAGTAAAGCGAAAACCAAAAGGAGCGGCGGTGTTGTGGCCAAGTGGTAAGGGTATTGTTCTTGTAATCTGTTGGTGCCAGGTTGACTCCCTTCACCCATCTACTTGCTGGATTTGTTCTCGGTTGCCTTTGGTTAAACTCCATGCCTGCCCCTTGTATAAAGCAGCTGGTCCACCTCCTGCCAATTAGAGTTTATAAGCATTATCTTTATTTTAACTGTTGCTTTCGAAGATGTTAGCCTCTTAGCTTCTCTGTAAATTCGAGATCAAACAAACTAATGTTTATGTTTATGTTTATGTCTTTTTCGAAATGCAAAGCTGTAAGGGTAGCAGAAGGTTGATAAAGAAGTAAAATGCGTGATCTGAACTGGTCTTTCACCAACTTGATAAACACAATGTTGCATGCTTTTTTACTCCTTGTTCTTTGCGTACTAGACAGTAATGTACTGCGCCAGAAGTACTTGACTCCTTAAAACAAAAACTTTGTCTTACATAGCGATTACTATTTGCTTTCATATTGGTAGAAAAAGTTTGTCAAGGGACTACGGCAATATGGAAAGAACTTTTACAAGATCAAGAAAGAGCTATTATCTCACAAAGAAACGGTAAACCTTTTTTAAACATTTTTTCCCGTATATTTTTCTTCGAGTAATTTACGGTGATTATTTGGACGATTTTGTAGCTTTCTACCTCTCAATTTGAAGTGTCTGTTTCTTTTCAATAGGGAGAGCTTGTAGAGTATTACTATACATGGAAAAAGACACCCACAGCACTTAGTTCTCGTCCACACAGGCGCCGCCGACACAACGTGCTCAGACGAAAAGCACTTCCCAGATCATCCAAAAGCATTGTTAGTGAATTTGGTGAGTAGCTGACCAAGGTTTGTTTGTCATTGTCTGGCGATATATTTCTAAACTGCCAGCACTTCTAAACATTCCTACAAGAAAGTTTTGACTTAACTTGTCCTAGCTGTGTACAGAACTCTGTCAAACATAAAGCTCGTACGTGAACTCACTCGCGAAGGAGTTCTTTTCGAAATCGAAACTGAATTTAATTATCCTGAAATCTTAAAGTCCCGCTCTTGTTACAAAATATGTGACATCTTTCTTTATTTCATCTTTGTTGGTGCAGTTGATCTGAGTTCCTGTAGCGAAGAGGATTATGACAGCGACGACAGTGAAAGAGATTTGAGGTAAATTGAAGAAATATTCTTGCCATCGTGTTTCATCGCGAGCAATCGTGAGGCGGTCACGCTTTCCGTGATACTCGTAGTCTAGATGCCCTAAGCTCTCTGAATTGTCTCGTTATTTTCCTCTCAGCCTCTACTGTTGTCGCCATTGCTACACTACTGAGTCTCGCAGTTGGCATCATGGCAGTCAAAACAAAGTGATCTTGTGCGACGATTGTCGTATCTACTACAAGAAATACGGCAAACTTCCTGCTACCGACGAAACACGCGAACCTCCTCCGTACATGTTCAAAGGTGTTGTGGAAAGGGAGATACGAGATGAAGACGGGTATTTGGTGAATGGAAAGTTGGCTTTGCGAAGTAGAAGGGCTATTCCTCCCGTCCAAACAACTTTACGATCTGGACGTAACAAGACATCCAGCCCTGTTGAAGGTAACACATTTTTACTATTGACGCATGTGTCTGAAAGCTCCATAAAACATAACGTATTCATTGAAAGATAAATCAATAATGGAAGAAAGCAAAGAGAATTTCCGCAGCACTTAACACCGTGAAAGTGACTTTCACGATTGTTTCTCAAACAATTTCCTATTTCATTGTTGCGCGTCATTTGTACAGCGTCAGAAGAGAAAAAAGAATGAGTATCCTTCCTTGTTTCAACAAAAGGAAAAAATTTCCAATATTCTGTATTTCCTGAGATCTCAGGGAGTCCATACACAACTTCGAGTAGTTTTCCTTTCCAAAAGCTGTTAATTAAAAGTTAATGGTAGTTCAGTTCAGTCACGTTCTTTTCACGAATTTTTTTTTTGTCGTTTGGTTTTGCCGCTCAGTTGAATTCCCGAGTTATTAAGTAATAACCATTGTTCGAAAGGCAGCCGAGTTTCGCATTAATGGAATATTCTTTTTAATTTTGTTTTTCAGGAGCAAACAGTGAATCATCCGTTGGGAGTCGGAGATTAGCGAAGATCAACAAAGTTCCCTCGCCATCCAGCGGGAGCACATCCAGTACAGGCAGTAATGGAGGAAAAGACAAAGTTAAGAAGGTAGATTGGCTGATGATGTTTGGTGCTTCTTTGTTGAAATCCTGTAAGAGTTTTCGTTAACTTTCGAGTTCGCTCTTCAACACCTCAGTAAAAGCAAGACAGCTTACGAGTAAGCTTTCTCGTGGAGTGATAGAAGGAGAGCTTGCTTTTTGGCTAAAAGCGAGATAATGAGATATTCGATATTTCCCAATTGTCTTAAGAAGTCCATAGAACGAACCAAACTGTACATAGTACAGCTGTTATTCCTTGCAGAGGTAATCAGTTGGGATCTTATTTTCTTAGGGCAAACTGAAGAAAGGGAAGAAACGGCGACGAGATCAGTCACCGGAAAATCAAACAAATGACAAGCGGAAAAAGGCTCAGACTCAGGTAAATTCATATTTCCAGTGTATTATAATTTGTTGCATGGCATACCTCGCGAGAAGGGAAAAAAAAGAAAAAAAAAGAAGCAAGTCCCGTCTTCTGATTGGCTACCCTAGCTGTCTTTTAACCTTGGAATCGCCCGCTCTGTTCCCGCAGATCAGGAGATATTTGCTGCAATATTTTGGTCATTTATGAAATCTTGTAGCTAGTAAGCTTGTTCAGTTAAGATATCACTGAACTCTTTAACTCCCATGAGTGATCAGGACAGAATTTCTCCTTACATTATCAACACATTCTCAAGCAGACATGTGATGAGAACAGAAATATATTAAGGGATTATTAGTTGATCCAATTACAAATTCGCAAGGTGAATTAAAAATGAGATCTTGGGAGTGAAAGGGTTTATTTCTTTTATAAACTTGTACTTTTCGGTCCATGGAAACCTTAAAACAGAACTCGGTCGATATTCCTCCATTTTGTTCTCGAGCTTGATTAACAGTGCATGTATCTGTGTGAAGTTAAAAGTCATTTTCTTTTCTTCCTTCCCCTCCCCTAGGATTCTGACGAAGATGCAAACGACAATGCCAGTGACACCAGCAGCACCACCGGGGGTAGGGACAGTGTGCTTCCAGATCACGACGCCAGTAGTGTTTGTAGCAATAGCAGTAACAACAATGACGAGGTGGCTAGTAACCGTTCCTGTTCACCGGCTGATGCTTCAGAGCCTATTAAATTGCCTGACAGATTTAAGCGCCTGATTTCTGGTGAGGAAGGACGAAGCTGTGCACGTACCGACGTCGTCTTCGTGCATTCCGAAAAGCCGAAGAAGGACACGACTTGTTCTCGAGAAGTGTCCGTTACTAAAGAATCGTCATCAAAGGCTGAGGTGCGTGTGATTCATAATGGATTT
The DNA here is from genome assembly GCF_036669915.1 of Pocillopora verrucosa. NCBI lineage: Eukaryota > Metazoa > Cnidaria > Anthozoa > Scleractinia > Pocilloporidae > Pocillopora > Pocillopora verrucosa. The sequence continues at coordinate 10,672,462 of NC_089320.1, read as the reverse complement.
ACTGCGTAACACTACACAAAAAAAAAAAGAGAAATGACAGTAGACTTAAATTCCGTAGATGTGAAGTCCAGATTCGTCACATGTTACTTAGTGGGCTCCTTTGGGGTGAGTTTCAAAGAAACACCTTTACAGAAACCGATTCCGATCAACATTCAGAGCGGACAGTCAACTAATCAGACTCAAACACTCCAACCCAATTTTGGAAGCGCGGCAAAGTCTGTTACTGAAGTAATAAGTTAGAGGTGTATATCATTCGACTGCACCATGCAAATCTCGCATCTTTCGGGAAATAGAGGGGAATCAAAATGTTTGACAATTGATTGGTTTCAAAGCAAAATGGCTCGTTTTCTTCAAATTAAGATATGTCTTGAAAATGTCCTGAACTTTTCTTAAAGACAAAGTCCCTCTTTTGTTCTTCAGGCCAGCGAATCATCTACAGAAGTGTCAGTTCGATCCAACGCCAGTCAGTCCCCGTACAACGCTCCAGCTACTGTTACTTCGCATTACGAGGCGTCACTTCGAAATTACATGGCTGGAGGACAATATCACTTGTATCCCCCGAATATACCGCCGGGTATGTCATCTCAGGGCATCAATATATCGGGATTTCCACCCCCGAGTGTCGGAGTGGACTACAGAATGCTTCCTTTCCACATGTTCTCTGGAATGGGCGTGGTCCCCGCCGGGGATTCTAGGGAAAATGCCGCGAAATTTGCGGAAGGGTTTGAACAATGGTATGCGCCTTATCGCTCAGCCCAATTACAATCTGGTCACCATCTCTCTGCAATCTCTTATCTTCAGGGGCAGGGTAGGGCGCTGGAACAAAGCGCATTGGACTCGCGCAGCCACGAGTCCCTCCTCAAAGGGGGCCCTGGACGTGTTCTTACTACTGATCCCGCTACAGGACTCCAGTATTACGGACCTCAGCAACACTCGCATTCTCATCTTCACACGCATTTTCACATTCATCCTCACGAGCAGCAACAACACCTTCAAAACTTACAAGCCGCCAGTCTTTCGGCTCTCGACCAAGCTTATCTACAACATCCAGGACTTACTTCATGGAGGAACAATCCGGCTCTATGGCAACACCCTGAACTCATGCATCTTCACGGCAATAATGCGCGTGGCATTTTCCCTGAAGAATTGGCTGCCTTGCCGGTTCACGCGCTCGCGTCGACGCCTTTTGATCGTCAACTTCAGCAGCAGCTTATAATGAGCCCGCAAAGTAAATATCACCCTCAACATATGTTGGCTCATGAAGAGTTTATGCGATACTGCAGACAGCAAAATCGAGCCCAACAAAGACTTGAAAGCGAAAAAATGAATGACCATTTTCTATCGAACATATTTAAAAAGGAACATCGAAATCTGCAAAGTCCTTCACAGTTAGAAAATGTAGTCAAGAAAAGCCTGGATAGTTCTGGGATGTACTCGTCGCCTTCAAAGAAACAACCCGTTACTATTGACTTATCAGACGATTAAACTTGCTATTTACTGTTCGTTGCGTTGTAGTTAAATGCTAATACGAAAAACAAAGTAAACATCTTTGAATTTTTTTTCTTATTGTTTGTAAATCGTGTAAAATTAAGAGAAGTTCAGCAGCTTTCTGCGCTAAGAAATAGTTTAACGTTTATATTTAAAATTTTAACATATATCTAGTGTGCTTCATAAGAGAAATTGGTTATTTATTTCTAACAAAACGCAGATAAATTAAGTTGGGAATCGTTAAAAATGGTGATTTTTTAAAATTTTCTTTCTGAGATGGTAAATTTACACAAGAAAAAACCTTTTCTGCTACTTTTCAATAATGGATGAAAAATTGTCCCACATCACGGAAGTAAAACTTCATTTCTTTCGTACTCAAAAACTAGATCAGAAGAGTGAAGAAAAGTTAAAATATATAAAAGGAAAACTTTACGAGATATATTTTATTTAAACCTTCTTTTTTTTAGAGTTTGGAAATATTTTTTTTTCATTTCCTTTAATAGGCAACCATCGCATAGAAATTTGATACGTTATAAAATTTAATGAGCTGTAAAAACCTGGTAATGAAAACCAAAAACGTTTAAAACAAAAAGATAGTTGTACATTGATAAGATTCGTTCCCTAAAGGAAATTTCATTTCGTAGCAAGTAGTGTATTGGCGTGCAGACGGATACTAGGTGTCGGAAAGTATTTCTGATGAAATATTCCAGCAACAAAATTCATTGCAGAACAACAGCAAAGACTAACAGTCTGTTGACGACTAAATTTGAGAAGTTTGCTGGTAAAAGGAATTTATACGAGTTTTACCTCAACTGTTACGATGTCAACGAAACAATATAACTGTGACATGTTTTCAAAATAGTTCTAAGAGAAAATAAATTGACGATGTGTAAATAAATTTTATTTATAGCGTTCTTGTATGCGAAAGGAGTTGTAATAAAATCCTTTGGAAATTTAATGAAGCTCGGAGGTCATTTCTTTAACCTTTGACCTTCTTGAGCCTCTTAGAGTGAACAGCATCTAATTTCTCTTCACCCCTGAGTCACACATCAGGGTCACAAGAGTAAAGGAAATGATTACCATCAACAATACGACTTGTACCTTGGTGACTAACTAATGTTATTTTCTGCGCTTGCGTGAAGATAATTTTGGTTTTATCAACTAAGTTGATAATATAAATCAGCCACCGTAAAGAGTTCCATGGCTGGCGTTTCGAGTGATTGCCCTTCGTCAGAGCGAAAATATCAGATGACTTTTTGGCTAATACTCCAGTTTTAAGCAATTCTTCTTATTACATCCTTTTGTATCATTTACCGGAATTTATGGCAAATAAAATGTGGAAATAGAAAAGGAGATAGATAGGAAGAGTGATTATTCGCTCGTCCATGAAATAACATTTCTTCTCAGATTGAACAGACGGACAAATATAATGAAACTGAATCGTGTGAATATATGAGAGGACAGTTTAAGAGGCAACAAGATTGTCGACATGGCGATCATTGCTTTAGCGCTACGGAATAATGCTGATACAGCGCTCCTTTGTAATTCAATAACCAATGGGATCTCATTTAGTTACAATGGGGTTGGTTTCTAAGGAAACCGTGGTATTGCGTCGGTGGTGGTGAGAGGGCGATATTACAAGATAGTTTCAGGGTCTTACCTATTGAGTTCATAATGCGAATCAGCCACCGTAAAAAAATTCCAGAAGCTGACTTTTCGAGCGTTAGTCCTTAGTCATAGCGAATAGAAGAATTGTGGGTTGTTTGGGGTATATGTGCAAAAAGATTGATCCACGCTACTAGTGATAACATGTTCCCACCTATAGCAGAGCTCCACAATTCCTCTATTTTCTCTGACGAAGGGCTAACGCTAGAAATGTCAGCCTTATAAACTCTTAATGGTGGCCAATTTACATTACGCATTCCAGGGTTACTGGAAAATAACTTTACCTTTTCTTGTTGCCGAAGAATTATAAAGGACATAATTCAGTAACCATGTACACTTGTACAACAGAAAACAAGAAACTATTAAAAAAAAACCCTTTTTTTATTCGAGCTTTTTGTATCAATTGCGAAAACCAGAAGAAGGTTCCCGTCGGAATCAGTTAATTAAAATAACTAATTCAATTTAGTGTCTTAATAAATGTTTATTTCCTATAACCCATCACTGTCACATTAAGATAAATTCAGATTGCAAAAATCAATCTTGTTCTGAATTGCGTACATTTTAAGTTCATGTAATAGTTCATATGCTTGTCACACTGACTGTCGTGGTAACTCTAAAAAAAAAAAACCATTTGACAGTAGCACAGTTATTAACAAGCATACAGTTACTTCCCTAATAAGTCTTAAAATTTACTGACCTCACCATGACACGATCCTAAAGAGAGAGAGTCGTTTGTGAGGCCCGAAAATATTTATTCAAATTTTTTCGCAAAATATTCACCCCATTTTTAACAATGCCCGTATGAGATATCAATGAGAAGTATGGTACATTCTGGAGATTGAAGAAAACAGTTGGAAGCTGGATTGGATATCTCTTTGTCTGAACAGAGAAGGCGACGACAGATTCTTATATACAAAACAGTTCTATGAAGAAATTCAGTCACTACGATTCAAGTGTCTTGTCAAAAAATCTGGTTGTCTTCTATACTGATCTTAAACCGTTTGATTCAAAGCTCTTTAAATTGTAAGAGCTCCCCACTAAGGCTAATTAGAGTATGTCAAAGTAAAAGGCGTGATATCCAAAATAGAATACCGCACAAACACAAGCTAGAGGTGGCTAAAGTATGGAGGTCTGTGACCCGCCTAACTTGAGAGAGAATATAAATTTCCCCCTTCCAACCCCCTGCCCCCCTCCCCCCCCCCGAAAAAAAAAAACGTGCTAACATGATCGTGTAAGTAATAAATAAATTTCATGACATCGGCCGTAAAGAGCCGTACAATTAATGATCTTAAATAAACGCTAACACCTTTTTATATTTCAATCAAAGTCTGTCAAAAGCAGAAATCAATGATTAAAAAAGGAAATAGAGCAGTTTTCCATTATGTGTCAGAAAAGCCAAAACCAAAGTAATCCCAGCGACCAATCAGAACAAAGATGTACATCATCGTTAGCCAATGAGAACTCAAAGCGAAAACGAGCAAACTGCTTAAAGCGTGACCAAGACCAAGACCAAGACCAAGAGCGATCGTTTTTAGTTTTGCACCTGATTGGTTGAGAAGATGGCGCACGTTTTCTGGACCAATCATAGAGCTAAGTTTAGTGAAAACCAAAGCAATACAGGATTACTTTCGACACTCAATTGAAAATTGCTCTACTATGTAAAAACTTAATTGTGTTTGGCTCTCTTTCCTTGAGTATATCCTTCCCAACGCATTGCCGTTGTCTTGAGGATGGGATCTGGGTCGATATTCGCCAGGACATACAATAGACTAACATGTAGCGTATGATAATCCCAACGCGCCAAATTGGGCGCGACGCGCATGGTCATGTGACGGAGGTCGTAAAAGCTCCCGGATCCACTGTCATATAGAGGTAGCATTGCTTTTAAAGAGCGCATGCCCTGATCGAACAACTCTGCTGCCTCGGCACCTTGTTGAGGACCCGCAGTAAGCTTCAAGTCGTAGAGCCCGAGCAACGAGTAAATAAAACCGTTTAAGACTAGCGTTGATGGCGATGTGGGGTATTCCTCGTACCAGTGATACTGGTTCATGAACGTGTTTAAAACTCCTTTGTCTACAGCCTTGACTTTGAACAGTTTAGTGGCTCGGAGAGCTGCTCTTAAGTAGGCCGGGCTTTTCGTGAAGAGATAAGCTCTGGTCAACAGAGACATGCCTTGCCCCTGCCCCATGGCTGAATACCAGTCAGGCAACAGAGTGACGCCGTCAATCACTTTACGCTTTACTGTGATTGGCCAGCTACCAAGGTTATTTTGATAACGTAAGAACCAGTTTGCCGCGGCCAGAAACGAATGCTCATGAGCTGAGCGCATTAATGTGATATTATCAATTAAACCCTTCCCGTGAAGTAAAATGCTTTGTACTTCTGTCAACGTCATTTTACCCTTTCTAGCATTCTTTTTATCAGGAAACTTTATTCCTTTTCTTAAATCCGTGTCTAAATTCCGCGCAATTCTTCTCCAGCCTTTCCAGTGTCCCACACCATAAAACACCTCCTTGCCGTTGGACGAAAGAAAAGCGTTGTTGGATGTGTAATGCACTGTGTATAAATCAGCGTTGTCTAGTTCTAATACAATGGAAACACGAACTTCACCTCGGAGGAGGAGGTCGAAGTTTAAAACAAAATCCTTTGTTGCACTGTCCACGCTAAGGGAAATGCCTTCTCCCGTCAAACCTAAAATAATCAGAAAATCTATTTAATTATTTACCACACGAGATTAACTTGAAAGAAGTAAAACCTCCCCTGAAAAGTGTTTCTGTGACAGTAAAGTGTGTTGCCCAAGAATTCACTAAGTGACCAGGCCAGTGAAAAAGCTTTAAGCGCAAGATCCCGATTTCCTTACTAACATCATGTGGAAACTGTAGTTAACTCAAAATTCTGAGGGTAACCAGCAGGAAGAGGCGTAATTTCATCGCTCATTCAAGCGCGCGTGAGACGTTCGCACCTTCCGGGCTCTCGTATGACCCTTGCCGCCACTTACCTGAGAAAAACGCGCAAAAGTGACGCCTGTTAACCCGTTACAATAGTTAACTAATGAAGACAATGCGGCTTGATCGAACACCCGCTGAACTCACTCAATCTAATAAGATGTCTGCACACTACCGTTTGGAGTTAATTGTTAACCCCCTATATGAAACAGAGTGAGTTATCACCAGCTTTAGGAATCTGGCCGTTCCGGTGGATAGAATAACACTTATGGCAATTTATCACTACAATTTAAGGTTACTTTCAATCTTCGCGGGTGTCCTTCGGGAAAAAATTTGTACGCGCGCTAGTTTCACTAAAATCATAGCAAACTATACATCAGAAGAAAGCTTGATAAATGCAGTTTGCGATCAACATATAATTTAAGCGAGTTTTCCTTTTAGGAGGTGTCAGGAACCGGTAAAGCGTGTGAAACGACCGAGGGGTCTTCTATTGAATTTATCGGGTACCAGATGTCGTAGCACAACCAAAATGGCTACACAGTCTTATTCACAAGGCTTCAATCAACATGAAATGTCTGGCTTTCTCGATATTCGGATTGGTTATCTAGATATCGACATCTTAAGTTGGAGTAGCTAAAAATATGCGAGGCGTGTTGCGTAAATGGACGCCACGGGACAAATATTTAAAATATCAAAATTTCCCGACAGGCTTTCATTTGTCATTATTTCAGGAATAATTTGGCGAAATTTGACCAAATTTGACCATAACTGGTTAAATCTAAATACCCTGTAACACAAAGTGGATGTATTCCTGCCAAAATAAAATGCCAGAGATTTTAGCTCATAAAGGTTCGAAAATAACTCGCGCCACGCCAGAAGATTATCTCGCCTCCTGAAACCACAAACCAATGGCACAATGGAACTACCTGTCATCAATGACGATGGATCATGATTTCCCGGGAAAAGTAACCCATTGCAGACACGTTGTTTTTATCTCCATCGCTCAGTGCAGCGTTGAGGGGGACGAGACAAAAAATGGGCAAAAAAGCTTGAGGCAAAGGAAAATACCGCGGCAAAGATGACAAAACCGGAAAATGTGCTGTGAGGCAAGACAACGAATTGACAGACAGCTTTCAAACTTACAATTCGAGGCGATTTTTCATGTTTTTGTATCGAGGCTGGTACTTTGGAGATTTAAACTTTTTTTCCTTTTGGAAACTTAGGGCAAATATGTGAACTCAGTTTAGTCAAATAAAATAAAAAAATGATTTTTTTTGGTCTCCGAAGGTGGGCAGTCACCATAAAACGTTTTAAGATCGTAATCTTAAACTCCAATCGGATAAAAATGAAATTCAAATTCATTGAAAGTGATTTGCCTAATAAAGGTTTCATGTAACAGAAGTGCTGGTGTTTCCAACCGCCTAAAGAGGCGACTGTTATTTTGCGCTTCATAAATGGTGTCCAGTGTCATACATAAAGGTAACAATGACATGGTAGACAATTTCCGCTAACATTGTCTACCAATTGGCGCCAACGGCAACACCCAGTCAATGCCGAAACACCCATACCCGAAACACCCGAATAAAAGTGAGCGAGAAGTTAAAACTATGGAAATCAATAAAAACAAAGAAATCTACAGGTCGGATCAAAGAAATGAAATAGATAATCTCTACTTTCACCCCCACGGTGGTTCACATGATAACAGATGACCAAATCTCTTATCACATGTAATAATCGTTTTAAATCTTGTCTAACAAAAATTCAGACAGATCCGTGTTTCACTGATAATACCAACTTTATAACCTTAACGTGAGAGAGAGAAAGCGAGAACAAAACTACTCCCGGCATTGGGGTGGAAATTTGAGAGAAGGGGAGGGGAGGGGAGGGGAGAGAAGTACAGAAATTACTTTGTGCAATTTCTTCACCCCAGACTTCTTCTGCCATTTAATCCAACATGCGGCAATCTGATCGAAAACCACGGTCGCAGGCCGTTTGTCAACAGAAGATCACTATGGACTCAAAAGCGACACGTGAGTTGAAAAGAGCGTTAACTTTTTTAGTTTCCTATTTGCAACTTAGAAGGGCGGCATTAAACACGACATCAGACTATTGCCTTCTGTAAGCTTGTTTGTGTTTCAATGAACATGGAAATGGAAACGTTTGCCCCTTAAATGCCAAACAACGGCCAAATAAGGTGGAAAAACCTAGAATAAAACGTTCAATAGCGGTTGTCTGACATATTATTTCTTTGTTTCTTCCAAAGCTCACACGAAAACGCATGAAGTTATATAACGTATCATTCCGACTAAAACCACACAAAATCTTTGGCGCATAGCGAAGTTTGAATGGATGCCAACTACATCACTGTTATAAGGTTACGCTACGTACTGAGATTTTCTGTCCAAAACTAGAAGTGTGAGATTCCTTAGGCCGATAAAAATCTGTAAGATAAACAATAACCATCTCCATTTCATGTTCCAATTAGTACCAGAATCTGATCGTTTCTTTTGCTCTTTCCCCCGCTTGACCTTTGTCAAGCGTGAATTCCAAAATTGGAACATTTTTATGCAAAAACATCTGGTTGTCATTCGGTGATAAAAAAAAATTTCAACTGAATGCAAGTGAACTTTACTAATGAATAACCCTACTTATACACAACTGATGAGAGTGGGAGAACTACAGGAGATAATTCGTTATGCTGAAAACAGGATGCGTGAACCGAAACAAGACCCGTTTAGCGGAATATTATGCTGCACTACTGATCCAAAGATCTCCCGACAGCTGTGATAACAAGATAAAGTGTTAAAGCTGCATTGATGAAGTCGATAATTGATCTGGCGTCTTGGGGAGTGATAGAGCCGATTATGATAATGACAAAAGACAAAGCTGTTAACACAGTCTGCGCAATGCACCGACAGTTAAAATAATAATGATAAAGATAATAAAACGCGAATTCTTCATTCTAAAGCAACAGAAATCTAAGTGGCAACTACTAAATGCATAAAACCCCGTTACAACAAACTTCAACTCTCTTTTCATCGACTACAGCATATTTCACCACCATATTTTCAGAGAATTTTCACAAGAACCATGTATTATACGGACCCTAAAAGAGATTACGATTAGGTCTTTTTGCGAAACAGAAAATCTGGAGTTCTTTTAGCTAATATTTTACACATGATAGGACCCTGAGCAGTTTTATAAGCGTGTAAAAGTACAGGGTATTAAACATTTTTAGCAGATAAAATGTGTCCATCAGGTATGTTCTTCAACCATTTACCACCTAACATCAATATGCATATTCTCCATACCACTCTCTATACATTTTCAAAGAGGCTGACAAGGAGAATTGTTTAACAGTCAAGAGCTGCTAAGTTGGTGATCATCTTCTCTATTCTCATAACTTTCATGTTTGATTCAGGGGTGATATAGTAAGGAGAAATTAGATGCTAGTCACTTTTAGGAGCTAAAGGGTTAACAAAAGAAACCACACATACTTACTTTCGACCATACTTGCAATTCTTTAAAAATAAAAAATCTGCCATAACAGAGCTTGTCTAAGATGGAATAAGCTCCAAATATTGGATTTTTAAAAATGACGTGGACGATCGACGGTGTAACATACCTTAATTCGAGAGAACATGAATTGAACTCACAGCCTAAATTATCCCTTTCACTTCCAATATCTCAATCAAAATTCTCCTTACTTCCGTCCATAAATTTCTTATGAAATTTGTTCCAAGAATTTAGTCTTGCATCAAATGATAATCCCCTAGTTAACAATTTTTTTGCTTTTCTCATCACTTGGCTGCAGAAATTATTTCTTGTTAATTCCTGAGAGTTTAAGAGTTAAGAGGATATTAGCAAGGTTTCTGTGAGTGCCTGCCTAAAACAGGTTTTGATGTTAGAAGTGATATATCTTAAGTGATATATCCTACGCAAGATTTTTGCTCTGGATAAAAATTTAATACCAAACTGTACTTTTGAAAATTTGATATTAAAAGTATTTGCATTATCTTGCAACTCTGTGATTTGGATTTTCTCTTAGGAGACTCCTACAACTTTTCAAGAAAGAGAAATACATAAAGGACTCCATGGGAAGAAGAGCAACCTTCTTCTAAGTCACTACATGTAGCAGAGACTGAAAAAAAACTTGAAGCAGTAGTAGTAATGGCCTTCTGATTACTGGATGCTTGGTTGATGATCAGAAAGTCAGGGTTGTCATTAGAAATATATGGGTGAAGTATCTGAACTGAGTAAATGGCTGTCATATGGGTTTCTGTGGGTGTGCTCTCCAAGAAAAATTTGAAATTTTAGTCTTTCTAGGACATGATTTCCTGCATTCTGGGACATATTTGAGTGAATGTTTTGGGGGGAAAATTTTGATGTTAGGATAAGCACAAAAAGTGTTAACCTGTTTTTGGATCACAATTCTTAGGGTTAGGGTTTGTTTTGAAGTTTGGTAAAAAAAGAAAAAACTAAAATTGGGAAAAATTATGCTCCAAACAATGAAAAGGACTTTGTTTTAAGATGATAAGTGACAAAATATTAACAGTTACATCATCCTTAGGACCCTAACCACAACTTTGTATTGAAAATTTAATACATGAAAATGTTCTGTAACTCCTTTGGGGAGTATAAGTTCTGATTTTCTGATAGCCTACAAAGCAGGTGTAAATTTGGCAGGTGAGTGCTCAGTATTTTCTTAGAGAAAACTATGGCTGCCATCTTCAATTTTAATGGCAGCGCAAGGCTAGGAAAAGATAGAAATTTGTGCCAAAGGGGTGAACAATGGTCAAAAATAAGGAGAGGAGTGGGGTGGGGTAGTGAAAATTATTCACCTTTCCCTGCCCCCTCCTCCCACTGCTGCCTCTATTTCCAAATCAAACATGACAGGTTGAGTAAACGATTGTGAGCTTCCAACATTGCCCTAACAGGATGCCTGCACTGCAGGCTAATTTTTTCAGATGGAAGGTTTTCCAATGTTTGTCACAACACTTCGAGCAAAATGTGGGAAAACATACAAAGTGGAGAAAATAATAAAATACAACTGAGAAAAAATTAGTACACCTTTGGTAGAATCCTTCTCTCTTTTATGTCATACTGATGGCACGGGGTAAAATATGGACTGGACCATTGGACCCTTGGACTTTTTTTGGACATTTTTTGGACCACTTTTTGGACCATTTTTTGGACCTTCTTTTCGACCATTTTATCAAAGGGGCCTCCACCATTAGTACTCAGAGAGGGGTGGGATGCAGTCTATCAGTACTTAGGGAGAGGTGAGAGACAGACTGTTGTTACTCAGGGAGGGGTGGAAGATGAATGAAAAGAGGAGGGGTGGGAGGTGGTTATAGGAGTAAATGCTATTGATTGATGGAGTTTTTACTGGATCATACATATTTTTTTGAGTGGTTTTTCAACTGACTGACTGACTGTCAAAATTTTTTAGCTGGGCTGTTATGCTGGGCTGTTCTTTTGTCATGCAAATCTGCCACCTAAACACTGGACTCAGATTGTAATTAAAAGTATGGCCAATTCTCAATTTTTAACCTCCACTATTGAGTCATGTGTGTACCTTTTAAGTTGACCTGTTCCAGTGCTAAATGCTTCACATTTCCATTTGGGTGGACAGTATATCATTACTGAATTTATCTATCTTCCTCTTGTCATTGATTTTACCAGATGACAGAGATCATGGAATTTCCGGTGCTTAACCCTTATTTAGCAGCATAGAATCCATGTGTGCTATCACAATTTTAATGTTTGCATCTTTACTGAAAAAAAACATTGTTGATATAATTGTACAGAGCAATCTTCTCTCTTTTCAGATACACAGTTTTCGGCTTAAGTTAAGGGTCATGTCATGCATTCCACTTTGTACATTGATGATTAAAACAGCATAGCTTCAGCACTAGATAATTTTTAAATATTAGGTTTGCCTTTTATGGCTTAAGGATGCTATTTTCCTTTCACATAGCTGATGGATTGATTCATTAAACCCCCACAAGTGCAAATTTCAAAGTTACCTTTTTTTGAAAATTACAGATTTCTAATTCACAAATGAAGTATTTCCCTTTTGCAAATTACCTATTTGAGTTAATCTCACAAATAACATTATTTCATTTTGTTTCCTTTTGCAAATTACAGAAAGCCCTCTCAGGGACAATGACAAAACAACTTCAATGTTTTCCAATGACTCAAGAGGAAAAGAAATCTCATTCCAACTTCAGAAACAGTCAGAGTGATAAGTATGTACTAACTGCAGGCCAAATCAAAACCTTATGTAAAAATGAGGAGAAACTGAATTGTACAAATAAAGTTAAAGTGCGTCGGCAGTGAGGAAATGGGCAACAATAACTTTTCTGTCTACACCTGTTATATCACCTTCTGTTGTATTTGCTGTGCTATCGATGAACAATAATTGAACAATAATTTACACATTATTAACAAACAGTAAGAATTGTCATTTCCCTAGTGTACTTTAAAGACCTAGCTCTTTTTGTACTTGATTTTGATGGGCTGCATCGAGAGAGTCTTTGTTTCCTGAAAATCACATCTTGCAAGAGAGTGGAGCTGCCATACATTTCTATATTTGAGTTCTTCTCATACTGTATGCACAAATGCAAGAAGAAATTTCCTCACAATGTTCGACAAGCTGACAGTTTTGCAAGAAGCTACCATTCAAAAGTAGTGCTACTAATATCAGAGTTAATTGGAAAGTCAAAAATCATGGAACATTATGTCGATACAACATTGAAATTGATTGAATCACAGACCATTCTATCTGTCTGGTCAAGACTTATACAAGCTGCCAATCGTTTCATTGGGCTTCCCTTCCCTTAGTATGAAGTGGAATGCATGATATGACACTCAAGCGTGTGTTCACCATATCAAAAGGGGAAACGTGTGTATCTGAAAAGAGAGAAGATTGCTTTGTACGACTGTACCAACAATGAGTTTATATATTAAAGGTATAATGTTCAATTACGATAGTGCATATGAATTCTATGCTGCTAAGTTAAGGACTAAGGACCGGAAATTCCATGAACTCGTCTGATAGGGTCAATGACAAAAGTAAGATAGAAAAATTCAGTAATTAAAAACTGTACACACAAAGGGAAATGTGAAGCAACTGATAGTGCACAAGTATACTCAAAAGCCACACGCAAAACTCAACAGTAAAGGATCGTAGATGTGATACTTTGAATAACAATTAAAGTCCAGTGTTTAGGTGGCAGTTTTGCATTTGCATGACGAAAAAAAGGAAGAAATGCTGCAGCCCAGTGCAAAAATTTTGGTATAAAAAAATCAGTGGAAAAACCAATTAAAAAAATTTGCATGATAGAGTAAAAGCTCCATTAACCAGTAGCATTTATTATTAAACCACCTCCCACCCCTCTATACATAGTAATAGTGTGTCTCTCACCCCTTTCTAAGTATAACACTGTGCCTCCCACCCCTGCCTCAGTACTGATAGACTGCATCCTGCCCCTCCCTGAGTACTAATGGTGTGCTTCCCCTTAATAAAATGGTCCAAAAAATGGTCCAGTTCATATTTTACCCTATGCCCCATCTTCTTCACCTCAAGCTATTATGCTGCTCAATTTTTTATTTTCTCTCAAGTGGATGTTCATTTATATGTGCAAAAAGACACCATAATAAATCAAAATTTGGGTTTCTGTCAATAATGATAAAACTCAGTCAACAGTTAAAACAAATTTCCCCCCCCCACAATTTACCTGCCTTTGTATCAAAGCATCCCACACTAAACTGTGTAGTATAACTAAAATGGGAAGGGAGTGGTGATTTTAAATTTGCTCAATATAATGTGTAGTGGGAATTACAAAACCCCCCTTCCTTACTACCCAAATTAAAGACGAAACAGTGCAAAGAACCAGGACCAGTAAAATTACTGCCAGTAGCACCTCTAATTACTGCCTAAAATTGCTTTGAATTCTTGAAAATTCAGCAATCAAAAGGATTGCTTTACAGGCTTGAAAATGTCATTTACTTTTCATGCTTAAGATAAGGAAGAAAATTGATTTTCCTTATCATAGGAAAATGGAAGTGGAAGTTGCAAGGTATTCTAGCCATCTATTTAGTTACACCCTAAAAACAGATTCTCCTATTTGATCTGGGGTTAATTTTACCAGAGAGTGAAAGCATTGTCCCCCACAATTATCATAACATAGACATAATTAGCATGAATATCTTTAAATATAATTATGCATCATTTAACATCATTTCAGTAACCAATAGACCATTAAACTATACTACCAGTCTATAGTTCTAAAGATTCATTTTGGCATGTTATATTGTTGGATCAAATACAGACATTTCTGATTGATAAAACAGCAAACTGATTTTAAAAGGTCATTAATTATAAATGTGCAACTCATGAAACAAATTCTGACTCTCTACTGCCCTAATTTTGTTCATAAAAAAAATGCTCATTACTTGATTTCATGCACCGATTAGGCGCCTTAACTTAAACGAATAGGTTCTTTCAGAGATTATTTTCACTAATGTAGGTGTGAAAATCTCATCTTCAAAAATCTTACAAATAGAAATCCGATTGCAGTGCGCTACACGAGTTTCGTGGTTGAAAAGTTATATTCACTCATCCTCGTCGGCGCATGACGAGAGAAAACGTACCGGATATTTTGTTACGCTCACTTTATCAAAACAAACATTTTACTCTGCGCTAAAATTATCGAATTGCGAAAAAAACGAGAGCAATCAACATTAGCCAGTGGCCAGAAAAAATGTGTCTTTCATTATGGTTATTGGCAAGTACATTTCTTCTCCAATCATGTTGCAACTGGTTGAATTTTAAAAAATCAAAAACGCTAAATGTTCACCCTTTGCTTACATGAAAAGAAATAACCTCCAAAAGTTACATTTGGTAGAGTATTTCGTCCTGCTAGGTCATCATGTTGGTGATCAGACAAACCACAGAGTTAATTTCACAAACAAATCACCCCCTGAGTGAAATGTATAAAGTGTGTCTCTATTGTTTAGATTTTGGACTACACTGTTTACATAGTTTGCATATACAACCTCCCTTGCACATGCACAAAAGAAATACTAGCCATGGGATTAAAAATGTTTGGTTTAAAATCATGTCAATCAGTTGAGTTGAACAGAACCAGTAATTCTTACACAGAGGAGGTAAAACTATGATTGATTGTGGGGAAACAGAAAATTGTAAATAACATACCATCTGAAAAAAAGTAATTAAGTGCAACAGGAAAGGTTTGGGAAGGTTATCAGGTGGACTCTAGACTCTGGGAAGAAAGATAATGGGTGTTGTTGCATTTAATAATTTCACTTGTTTCTGTTGTTTGAAATATAGAGGTTAGGAACTAAAGTGGGAGAAAACTTGAGCATCTTATCACTAAAACCCAAGAATTAAAGGGCTTAATCTACGTATTGTATTCAAAAGAGGTCAGGAAAATTAATTTTGTAGACAACCTCCTAGACAGTTTAAATCGGTTTTGTAGAAAGAATAAGTCGTTTATCGCGTTTTGCGGTAACTCCAACATTTCCTAAGCACGCTTTTGGGTTCCATAATGAATCTTGCTCAGCCAATGAATGATCATTTTCATAAAATAATTAAAAACACATCAGTTTCTGATGGAAAAGCAATATTCTCCAGCTTCTAGTTCGCTTCTTTGAATGTCGATTATACGCGACTTATCACATAGGGAAATCATGGGCCAGATTGAAGTTTAAATGAGGATTGCTTATCTCAAGCAAGAATTTTGGAAATTTGTTTATACAGGACGAAAGATGCATCTATTAGTGAAGAACACTTTTTAATCACAATGCACCGATTACGCGCCTTAACTTAAAAGCATAGGTTCTTTCAGAGATTATTTTCACTAATGTAGGTGTGAAAATCTCATCTTCAAAAATCTTGCAAATAGAAATCCGATTGCAGTGCGCTAACACGAGTTTTCGTGGTTGAAAAGTTATATTCACTCATCCTCGTCGGCGCATGACGAGAGAAAACGTACCGGATATTTTGTTACGCTCACTTTATCAAAACAAACATTTTACTCTGCGCTAAAATTAGCGAATTGCGAAAACGAGAGGAATAAAACGATCGCTCAAGTACCTGCTAATTAGCATGTGGGTACATAATAAAGTACAAAATCTTGTTATATTACAGGCTGTCACGCTCAAAGAACTAAAAGAAAAAAATGCGTGCTTTCACAACAATAATACACATAAAAATAACCAGATGTAACATATGAGAATTATCTTACCTGTGGTAGAAAATTGTAAAACTCGAGAATTTCGTTCCTTATCGAACACGTTGGTATCTGCGCACTTTTAGGGAAGGCCCAGCTCCAATTTACTTCTGAAACAGTCTCGGCATCCTCGAAAACTTTCTCTTTCCCTTCTGAATCACCTTCAATATGCAGCAAGTTGTAGTGAGAGAGACCATACTGCGCCATTTGGATAGGATAAAAAGGTCCTTCTGGACTCCACCTGTAACGAAACTGGAACATCTTCGACTCCACTAATACATTTTAACTCTTGAACGACCTTCAACATGATAATGTTCAAACCAGAGGAAAGGGTCTTTTGGTTTCGTACACAACTCCGGCTTTTCGGATGGTGTATTTCGTAGTAAGAATGACGCCAATCTAATACAGTCTTTCCATCTAAACTCCTGAAGGTCACCATAAAGGGTCAAAATAGGCTTTCACAAAAGAAAAGGCACATAAGCTTCGTTTTCTATCAATCGTGCCTCTAATTTCTTTCCCCCCGTTGACGATTACGTCGGATTCGATGGTCGTTCGGACAAACGGCCCGCGTCTGGATTCTCTGCAGTTTCTGTGTGCTTAATTCTGTCCTTTCTGTGGGATTGTCTTTCGTCCCTTGCTTGTTCCAGCAATTACTACTTGGAACAATCGATAGCAGTTAGCGGCACACCTCTTATCTCTTTCGTATTTTATTTGTGGGAATGAGTGTGAATGAACTTCACATCCACTCCAAAACAGGTACAAAGTTGTGACGGACGTGAAAGTGCAACGCCAAAAACAACTTTAAATAACGAAGCTTTTGTGCCACAACAGAATGGTCCCCTAAACGCATCATCGAAAAGGCTTCATATCGGAAGATCTCCTCCTTTCCTCGCATTTATACACTTGAAATCTTGTTTATCAACAGTGTACACATGTTACGCTCGTATTATATATTCTGATCAATTCTGCCTCGACCGCAACCGCCATGGTTCTTTAGTCGTCTAGTTCCAGTCTTCCTCGCATCTTTCGCCGGCCAATCAATATCATCATAGCCTCAGACTTTAAGTTGATACCAATCTAAATCCACTAAAAAAGCAAACTGTTATAATTCAACTGGCTAAATGATACTATGTTTTCGAGTTCTATCCTTGATCTAACCCGCTTATGTTGTTTATTTACATTATTTTGGATGGATTAAGGCGGCACATGGGCAACACGTGCTAGGAGTGTCCGACTTTCTATTTGAGTGCCCTCTCGATAAACACCTGGCCTCGACCTTACAATGCAAATCGACCCATATTTCTAAATCAAATTTTGACTTTTGTTTATCAAATGAATACGGTTGGAAACCTTTAGTTCCTCGCCAGGTTATTTGTTAGGAAGTAATACACCCAAGGTGTTAACATTCACCGTTTTCATCTTAAGCTGATATGGGTTAAATTTCCATTAGTATAATTATGGCAAAGCATTCATTTTCGCTACGATCTTATCTCTTACGCCAGTGAATCTCACTCCATCTGCTTTTGACAGTAATACGATCATTTACCAAAATAATAGAAAATATATCAATCGGAAGGGGAAAAAACATAAGCAGACCAAAATCTTTACAAAATATGTCTTGGGATACGAATGATGCGGAGATTTTTCCCATCTGTCATGTTTTCTGGTTGCTATGAGATAAAGAAAATGCATGTAAGCTACATTCAATACTGATAGAGGTTCGTGTTATGAAACTGGGCAGTTTTTGATAACACACAACGTTTTTACATTCATGCTTGAAGCGAAATTAATTTCCAGGCAGAATTTGTTTTAGAAAACTTTTAAAACCTCCGACATCACTGAAATGACAAGAAAGCCTAAAAGATAAACAATGGAAACACCCGCCAGGACCAAAACGAGTATTAAAACAGTTCTCACGGCCTATGGACCGTCCTGTGCCAAGCTTGTGCTTATAAGATTACCTCTACAAAATGTCACTATACTGTTCGGGGTTTCTTGAGAAAACCTTTGTTCTTTCCTCTTTTAGATCAGATTTTGATTTGAGGTTAACCATGTACGTGATGGTCAATCAGCTTATTCAATCTATAATTAGACAGAATTTGTGCGATCAGGGTCTTGCAAACATACAAGTTTTTTTTTTAAATATTTTCTTCATTCTTGAAAAGAGACAATTATTCCTTGATATCGTATGGCCATTGACTTCCGATCAGAAATCATGAACAGATTGGATTGGAAATGATTTTAACTTTGGCACTACCGCTCCAAGTAAACGCTTGACGTATGGCTGGGATTAGGATTTCCACGCAGTGCAAATTATTATAACAAGGGCTTTTACAATGGGTTTATATTCGTGAAAACAACTCTTTTCCATTTCTGCTAACAAGGTGTCAACAAAATTTGCAACGCTATTCGATCTTCATCATAGGTAGGCATGTGGCCACTTGGAATTTTTCCTGACCTCAGATGGAGCTCTATACTGATTTTTCTAAACAACCCAGGGAGGCATAAAGGAGACTAAACATCCAAACCCGCAACAGACAGTGATTAACAGCGAGGCATGCAATCGCCGAATCCTTTAAAAGAACATGCTGAGCTTTCGCTAAAAATAGTAGTATCTTTATGCTTACAAAGCTGGAAAGTCCCTCAGATCACTCAAGATTAAACATTTGCTAACAAGATGTAACACTGTGCTTCAATAAAGTACGTTGGCTGGGAAACACAGCTTAATGAAACTGGGTACCTCAAAGTAATACAGACTAGGAGTAGATCTAGGAGGTCTATCAAAAAGAGGATTATTTACCAAAAGGTTTCTTAAAAAAAAAAAAAAAAAAAAAAGCGAAGTTTCAACGCATTCTTTAATTGAATAAGTGGGTTACTCTTTATAATCACGGTAAGTATCCTAATTTGTTGAAATGTAAATGCATCCTGCTTACCTCCTCAATTACAAGGCAACATTAAACACATTAATTGAATAACCGCGACTATTCACGAAAGCACTCTCATTTCTCCAAAAGTTATCTTTTACTGAACCGGTAAACACATAGAGAGTCTGTTCAGTTATTTGGGATGGCAGGAGAAGTGTTAAAAACTTGAATGTCAGTCTCCTGCCTGCCTGCCTAGTATTTCGTGTCTTCCCGGTGTCCAGGGTGAGTAATTACACCGATAAACCGATAAAACGTGCGGCCGACTCCTTAGAATAATCTTTTAATGGCAGATACCGAGTAAATTTTAGAAATGAAAACTGCATGTCCGTCCACTGCGACAATTGTCTTTCAGTTGACTAGCAGCCGAGATTACGTTAGTCACAATGATCTGCCTTCGTTTGCTAGAATGTTGTCGAAGTCGGAAAGTTCCTCTACACGCTTAGCCGTTCAGTGTCATCTTTAGCGTGAATGGCCAACATCCTGTCACAAAACAACTAAAGTACCTGTTGAAATTTATGATTGTGAAACTGACGTACGGCAGACAAAGCTTATCAATTTAAGACCGTCAATAATATTCTCAAGAAATTCAGAAAAAAGAAGTACAGATTGTAAGATAGGACACAAGAGAACACGCGTTTTTATAAGTAAGTTTAAGCATTTTTATTAATCAAAAAATACATTCTTTATACTTTGCAACAAGACCTCTTTTGATCCCAAGCATGGTACTTGTGGGTGTTCTGTTTACACACAACTCCTAATCCTGTAAAAGCATCTTTTTTTTTCCGAGACAAACGTCGTGTTTTTCTATTGTAAGCAAAACAGAAATTGAAAACCTGTGATGTCAAAAACCGATTGCCGGGCTGATATTTTTATGGCCATTTCCGTTATCTAAAAGGAGTTCAACTTACAAAATACAAATGTCAAAACAGAAAGGAGTGACGAGAAGTCGCCACAAAGGCTCCTCCTAAATATCGAAAATATCTGATCGATGATGGAAAATTCCTTGATTGTGAATAAAACAAATTGTTGCAATTGATCTAGTTCAGATGAAATCGACCCATCAATACCTTCTTTTCTTTTAACACAAGCCGCGAAAATCTTTCGTTGACAAAATCACCCTCTTTTGGCTGAAGCAAAAAACTCAGTCATAAATTGTATTTTTATTTTAATCCGATCAGAGCGGAATTTGAGTGGAATTTGAAACCTTCAGTTGGCAAAGGACAATTAACAAGTCAGATTTACGTCTTTTAGTCACAAAGATTATTCTGTGCCGCATTTCTACCGTTGATAAGCAAACAGTGGATATTTTGTGTTGTTTATTAAAGGTACTCGTTCACGTGCGTTCCACCTTTGTTTCAACTTCCAACAATGGTGGCGAACAGCCAAACACTGATGATAGATATTCAACGGAAGCTCAGTCTTCAAAGTTTCACCAGGGTTACTTCGGCACTTTTGTCACTGGTTATCAGTCTCCGCGCGGAATATCTTCATCATCTTCTACCTTCTTGCGAATATTGCAGTAATAGTAACTCATAATGAAAGTGGTGGATACCAGCAGGGCGGAGCCGAGAGACGCGCAGATAAAAACCACATAAGTGTGAGGGAAATGGAATCCACTGTTGTACGCTGATGGACTTTCTTTCATGATTTCACAGTTCGTATATTCTGGTGACGATTCATTACAAAGCATCAGTTTGCTTGGTGCCATGGCTCTACTGGATGCTGTTTCAGTAAAACTTGGACTGAAGTAACAAATCAAAAATCAAACGTTACAATCTGTACCTAATGGTACAGCGCACATTGGGTACATGTTGTACGGATAAGCCCCTTTGAGAGTGCCGCAAAGGAAGCATGTTACGGAAACAACAATACCACGTTTTTAACCCTTTGCACCCTAACATGCATCGGTATGCAAATTCTCCATACTGTTCTACAGCATGGTAAACTACGATCATCTTGTCCTAAAAACATCTTTCGTGAATTCAAATAAAGTGTTTCGTGTCATCAGAGGCAAAAAAGGGAAATCTGTTGCTGCAACATGTCTCCTGTACGCGAATCATAAGCTGCAACGCACATAACAACTTAACTTAATGTTGTCCTTACTTCCCTAAAATGAAAACTTTTGCAAGTCACACCATTCCCTACCCACCCAAGGAGAGAACTAAGGGTGTGGAAACCTGAAATGGTTAGCGATTTTCTGGGTTTGCATCGCAAGAATGGTCTTCTCCAAAATCAATGTAGTTTACAAAAATCACAGTTGAGCTGCCAGGTTACCTGGATAATTACAAAATGAAGGCATTTGCACTAGCATTTTCAGCAAATTTAAAATCAGTTTATAAAAGGTAAGGTTACTCTTGGGAATATTTTATTGGCTCTTTGTGATTTATTCCTTTCCTCTGATTGGCTGCTATGATTCCTTTAGTTCCGGTTTGACGACAATCCATCAAAAAGGGCTCTAATGTCCGAGAAATTATAAGGTTTCTCAAACATACTCTACGTTCCTCAATCTAACCTGTCATTTAACTGGTCATGGTAGTGCAGTCCACTCGTCGCCACTACTCCTCTATCAGCATCCTGAGGAGCTTTGTTCACCTCAACAGCCGAGTCAGATGTGGACATGAAAACCACGAAGTCCTTGGTAGAGTTACGATGACGAGATTTGAGGAACACCTTCCTGCTTCCTGTAGCATTGAGCAGTGTGAGCTCTTTCATTAAATAATTTCGTTGTTCGGAGCTCAATCCATGTTTATGGTGTGTTTTGACAGCCACTGGCGAATTGTGACCTTTGCTGTAACTTTTGTTCGGGATGTGAAGATTGGTTTTTGCCTGGTCACCTTAAATACATTGAAAAAACTTTAAGTACAGTCCAGTCATATTCCAGCCTAAAGACAAGTAAATTTGGGTTATTAATTCTACAACATGATTTTGCTAGTCTAAACATTTGAAATAGATAACGCCAAACAATTTTATACCTCGATGGTTGTGGTGAGAGGAGTGCTGCCGTATGAATGGAGAAAATAGCTTTGGCGATCCTTTACAAGTTGGTGCATACAAACGTGGCTCCTCAGCCACCCATCTTGCTGAAATGAGCCGACTATCGACACACCGTCCACGACCTTTACACTTTTTCTGGCTGCAGACCTCTGTTCGATGCCTTACAGATTCAAAGTAAGGACCAAGTTTTGTTTTAATGTAGTCATTGAGCTGAGTGCAAACTTCAGGAGAGGTGTTCTCATCACGCCTGTTCCCCCACATGACTACACCCGCTGCACCCATATCAGCTGCTTGGCCAATTGTATTGTGTAGATCAACCTGCAAACATCACACAGAAGCCATGGAGGTCACATGACATGGCAATGCAAGGATAAGGCAGTGGTTTAATTAAGTGGGGTTCCTGGGGTTAAGAGGGGACTAACAGCAGTTTATTATGATTGCATGGGTAATATATAGATTTAGGCAAGCCTAAAAGCGGAGCTCGCATTTTTTTTTCTCGCACGTCTCTTCAACAAAACTAAAGCCCCTACTATGGATAAAGTGCGTGATAATATTAATGGATTTTCATTCGCAACTTCTCCGTGTCCGTGTAGAGGACTGATTATAAGATGGTACCCGTGGTACAGTTGGCCGCGCACGCTAAAAGTAGCACCTTGTACGTTCGGTCGTACGGTCGTACATCCAAATTTTTTCGGCTTGATGGGTTACTACTATTTTGTATAATTATGGGGCTACGCTCTGCGAGCTTAGCTATAAATAGCAGAACTAGGGTTTGGCCTGGTGGCCTGTGGTAGAAAAAGGTAGACAAATAGAAAAAGTGGCGCATCCAGGCAGCACTTAACCCATTTTTTGTAGCATTAAGCAACTATGAGTATGAGTAGTGCTTTCCATTTTATTAAATGTGATCTCAATAAATCTGAAGTAACTGTACTAGCATGGCATTTTGTTTTAAATGGTGTCTCCTTGATTGCTCTCCAATCGCAGTCAAGAATGTGACAAACATAACACAGAGACCTGGCCACATCTTAAAACTGGATTTCTTAACCCCAATTCTGGCAGTACTAACCATCAGGCCACCTAATTTCCCACAGTGGCCCTTTCATTCCCAAGATCTAAACATCTATTCATAACAATGTCTGTTACAGCTTCTTATAATCTAAGCTCTGAGAAGTTGGTGTTCAATCAAACAATTTCTTGCAATTGATAAAACTTTTCACTAGCTCCTAATCACCTTTCTGCTTGAAAATGTATCAATATTATAAGGAGAAAGTCATATCTAGTCATACCTGGGAGTGAAAGAGTTAAGGCCTGTAAAATGAATAAGTATATCTCTCAGTTGCTATGTGCACTAGGATTGGTCAATTTAGTGGGCCATAACTCACTGCACAGTCCACCAAGGTCAAAAGTTTGTTTAAATTGAAATCTTTCCTCTCTATTTAGAAATGACAGATATCTTATTAACCTTGTTTTCTCAGTTCTTACTGTAAGTTACAGTTTTTTCTTACCAGGATTTATTACCCTCACCTTCACACCTGGGTCTGCTGTAAGTTACAGTACTTAATTTGTTCCCGTTAGGATTGATTACCCTTGCCTTCACACCTGGGTCTGCTGTAAGTTACAGTACCTCATTTGTTCCCATTAGGATTGATTACCCTTGCCTTCACACCTGGGTCTGCTGTAAGTTACAGTACCTCAATTGTTCCCGTTAGGATTGATTACCCTCGCCTTCACACCTGGGTCTGCTGTAAGTTACAGTGCCCCATTTTTCTCTGTTAGGATTTATTACCCTTGCCTTCACACCTGGGTCTGCTGTAAGTTACAGTACCTGGTTTTTCCCTGTTAGGATTTATTAACCACGCCTTCACACCTGGGTCATAAATCCTGATGGAAAAGCTTTGTCTGTATCTTATGGTACATACCTCAAGCTGGGTTAGCAAGAGATATAGATGCAAAGTGAACAATTTCTTACCAGAGTAAGGTAGTCAAACTCAAATGGTTTTCCTTCATATAGGTGACGGAAATAAGGAAACACAGGAACTGTTCTCTTATTTTCCTTTGACACCCAAGTTGCCAGTCTAATAGCTTCCTCTAGTCTCCCATAAGTAAAAGCTTTATTCCAAGACTGTTGATCGTAAATGTAAACAGATGGGTACAGTGCCATACTGCTTGAAAACAACCACTTGAGTTTGTTGTTCATCTCCTGGTGCTGAAAATGAAATAATGATGAAATAATTTATGAAAAACAATCTCTAAAAAATTTAACAGACAACTAATTTTCACATTAATAAAGGGGGTAAGTTTCTAAAGAAACTGTGGTGCTGCATCGGTGGGAGAGTATAGCAGGTAATTTAGTGCTAACCACTGAGTTGGAAATGTAAATTGGCCACTGTAAAGGGTAAAACAGCTGACATTTTGAGCATTAGCCCTTTGTCAGAGTGATTAGAGGGATTGTGGGTGAGTTTATATGCAGAAAGTGGAGCTACACTATTGGTGGGAATATGGTGATGAGAAAACAGGAATACATTAGTTGAATGAAAAGCCCTTGTTGATTCTGTGGGGATGAAGGGCGCTGATTTGGAAGATTAATTGTCACAGTTTGTCACACATTAACAAATCAAAAACATCATTTGAATTATTATTTTTAATAAACCACTTAGTTGATATTTTTCTTTATTCTCATCACTTGCCTGCTTCGTATTGTATAGATATATTGTAAGGAGAAATTCTATCTTGGTCATGCATGAAATTAAAGGGTTAACCACCAAAAGTACCTGAATATTCTTGTTCCAAAAATAATAATAATAGGCAATTGCTTGCAATCTTAGTGATACGTTGAAGACTATTTACCTAAATCTAACTTGTACTACTGAGATATTTGTGGCACATTGAAAATAAACATCTTGAATACACTTTGTAAATGAAACTACTAACACCCAAATACATTGTAGATATCTGCTATCTTAAACTTGGTTTCATTACTCTATGCTTTTTTCTCAAGCCTTTATGATGCGTAAACTATAAACTATTTCTTCCCAGAAAACGCCATGTGCAACAAGGAATTTATTTAATGATGGATCTTACTCACATCATCAGAGCAGCGGTAATTTGTTTCATTTGATCCAAAACAGTCAGGGAACCCATAGAAGCCCCATAATCCCTTAGGTCTGACTTGTCTTGCTAACTTGATAGAACTCTCCATAAATACCCGAGCAGTTCTTTCAAATTCTTTTTTTGCTTCCTCAATGACTTCTTCCATGGACCACTCCGGATGTTTGTCTTGGACAAGCTCCACTGATCTACTTTGATAAATTCGCTTAGAATCAAAGTTTCTCTCCCATGTCGGGCGCCATCCTTCCCAGTCTATTATGACAAGGCCACTATAATCTGGATCTGGAATTTTTTTAATGATGTCTCTTTTCATTTTTCTTAGATGTGCAGCTAAATCTATCAGCTGAGAAAAAAAAAATTACATTAAACATTACACAATATTCGTTTTAGTTCAAGCTGGGAATTTGATAGTTACTGAATGGTAAAGTAAACAAATATGATATATTGATTTAAAAGTGACTGGAGGTTATAACATTACTTAAGCTGTAAGAAACAATTAAAAGTTGAAATATGATTAATACTATAAGTGCCAAATCAATTATTTTTCAAGAGATCTCACATTAAACAGAAAATTTTGCTGCTAAATAAGCCAAGCTTAAAATTATAAATGACCTGAACCACAAACTAATCAGGGTGACATATTCGTTTGTTTACCTGGGGCATTCCTCCGTTATAGCTGTTTGTTCCCTGCTCGTTTGTAAAATAAGGATATAATCCCAGTTGTGCATTATAAAATACTGTCACATATTTTCCATTCCAAGTTTGTTTCGGATTTTCCAGGATGTCAAAGTCTCTCAAGTTGATGTTGATGCTAAAATTGACAGAACATCCACCCGTCGGGGCGTTCCATATCGCTACAAACGGCCGATCCTCGATTGGAAACTCCTCGCACTTACAGTAGGAGTTCTTTACATCTAACGCATTACCCAAAAGAGATATACCAATCACAAGTAGAAGAGGATGCAGTGAACGAAATAATCGGGCCACAAAAAGACCCAGAGCAAGAGACATAGCTTTTCATGTTGTCTCTGAGCTGTTCTCAGGAGCGTAAGTTCGCATGACTGAATTCGTTTATAGCCCATGATGTAAGAATTCCAAATACAACAAACAGATTTAATTGTAGCTCTTAAGGAATCCATGAGGTGGTGCTTGGGCCTAAAGAAGAAAACACTCAATGCGATGTCGTCATATTTTTTTTTCTGGAGTTGAAGCTGAAAAATACAAAGAGGAATGAATTTTAAATACCTGAAGTTGTGGAACGGATGGCCTGAGCTGGGATCACAAATATTTTTTTTCATGTAAAATCACGGCAACGATCGTATTTTTCAAGATGTGTTCATCACAGCATGAAAAAACGTTATTTCAAAGCCAAGATAGCAAAGACCAAAGCAACTATGCAACAATAAATCCAAACACATGGAACTTAAAAATTTTTCTCAGAAATCAAACATCAGCCCATCCGCCATTACTCCACCATGACTGCTTTACTTAAGAACACCTAAAATATATACCTTTGCGTTTTGACACCGCTGACCAAGCACGAGAAGTTCATTTTGTCCTTGAATAAATGACAGCTACCGATATGTTTGCTCGTCTATTTAACTGACCTTAATTATTCTTATCGCTACCTCAGGGTAATTACGTTTTGATTGAGGCAGGGTACGCAATTTCATTATAAAGCGTCTTGAAGAGAGTGTCTTTCCTAGTCCAAAGTTTTAAATAGAAAGTCGCACCACAAATTCCAGGTTGAATTCCATAAGGCATCGTGACGTCAGTTAGAAGATCTCAAATTTGCTGAAATTTGAAACGACCGATTCCGGTTTGGTTCAATTAATCGCGTGAAATTCTTCTTACAGAATTTCATTAGTGCCCTTCGATCCCTTACTTCAGTTCTACTGACACTTAGATAAATACCGTTTGTTTGTCTTTGGTCACCTTCACCTTCCGTCTCGAATGACTTGATGGGTTTAAGGCACGACTGTTCCCCTCTCTTCCCCTTCCCTTCAATGAGACACCGCTAGGGTCAGGTTCTAACCCTTTAGCCCTAAGAGTGATTAGCGCCTAATTTCTCCTTATAAAATCATCCCCGAATCAAACATTTGGGTCACGACAATAAAGGAAATGATCACCAACTAAAGAAGCTCTTGATTGTTAGACAAATTCTCCTTGTCGGCACCTTGAGAAATGTATAGAGCATAGTATGGAGAGTTTGCATACCGACGTTAGGGTGTAAAAGGTGAAGGGCCCAGGCAGCTCTACTCACTCAAAATTGATCCCCTCGCGAGTGCCCGACGTGTGACCACTATGTATTACAAGTGTAACACATAGTTTCTAATTCACAAATAGATTCCAAGTTGCCGTGCGTCTGTTCAGTAATAGACCACATTTTGACGTCCTCTGTGATCTATTGCTGAACAGACGCATGGCAACTTGGAGTCTGTTTGTTTTATATAATAAAGAATGAAAAAAAGTTTTAATGATGACGTCATCTATACGCCTGTCCTCCAATAGATCATAAGTGAGAACCAATCAGAATGCGTGCATAACTGAGCGTATTATAAAACATAATATACAAAGCCTGTTTTCTTCCTCTTTTATTGTCTCTCGAAGACATACATACATGTCAGACATTGGTTCCTATCAAATTATTTCAACATTATTTCAACTGTACAGCATATAATACACCAGCAGCTTGATCTGAAGACATAGAGAGGTTGTTAGATGAATAACTGCTGTCCAAATACTTGATGGACAATAGTTACACCTTGAGAGAAGTGAACATAGTCATCTTTGCTAAGATGTATAAATTTGAAACATAGCTAACGAGAAAATTTAAATTCTTTGACGAACGTAGATGCCAATGATGAGCTTTAAAATACTTTTACAACACGTGGACATGACAACATTGCACATCTCCCTTTAGAATTTAAATAAACTAACCTACAATTTAAATTAAATTCAAACACTCATCGAATTGCGTGATTGAACGGTTAACCCTGTCACATGACAGGGTTTTCTCCTAACAATTAACTGCTATTTCAATAATTCTGATTTTGAAAAGTCATTAATCAATTTTTATATTTATTAAATTAATCATTTTCAAAGCGATAGATTTAATAATTGCATCAGGGCTTTGATCGGGTGGCATGACAATTTGATGTTGCTACACCCTACATGAACAGTTTTCAGTTGAGTGTCGAAAAAAAACAATACCAAAGTAATTACAGCGACCAATCAGAACAAACGTATATATTATCATAAGCCAATGAGAGCTCAAAGTGAAAATAGGCAAACTGCTTAAAGCGCGGGAAAACGCGAATGAACAAGACGCGATTGATTTTTTAGTTTTGAATCTAATTGGCTGGGAGGATAGCGCGACTTTTTGGACCAATCTCAGAGGAAAGGTAATTAAAAAAAATGCAGCCCCGGATAACTTTCGACAATCAATTGAAAATTACTCTGAAAGGAAAAGAAACTACTCGCTTATTATACGTAATTACTGTGACTACATGTTTTATACCTGATGTTCTCTGGATATTGTCCTTGCTTATTCATTAATTACTAACGTAGTCTAGTGGTAGTCAGGTGAACTAGCCTTCACATTGGCCGGAACGAAAAAGAGAGCCTGGCCAACGAGACATTCGCCAAGATCAGAGTTATCCCTAAGATTCTAATAACTCCTAACCATTCACTTTTGCAAAACACCTTCAGGAACAATTCGTGTAGCTCACGTAACATAACCTACTAGCCTGACTCCAACATCAAACTAATTGCATCTCTTTTGAGAAGTTGAAGGTTCATCGTCTTCACAGGTGGAACAAAAAGGGCAACAAATTTCCACTACAAGTTAAGTTACAAAAGGGAGTGACGTCATGAAGATTTTCACCGAGCTTAAAAAGGTACCACGAAACCTAAGCCAAAACCCTTAGAGATGGAAATGATGATCTAAGGCGAACAAACACCGTCTGGTAGATGAGCAAAAATTTGTCTCGAATGCAGAAATGTTTTTTTTTTCTTCAGAAGGCCACGCCTATTCGAACGTATTCGACTATACTTAAAGGATGTATTAATACTACGTTGGAATGGCAAGATGTAACAAGTAACCGCATCCTAAACTCATGAAGATGAGGAAAAGAATTGCACCTAATTTCGGGAATTCGCGAAAAAGTGTCAACTACACAGAGTGAAAAGGGGAATCCCTGTAACAAGTGTGGTTTTTCGTTTCGAGTCAAAGGCGTCTATCGCACAGACATGGTCACCCCACCCCCCAACCATGTGCCAATCGAGCAAATGACCAGGTGCGAAATCGATCTGAAAGTTTACGAAATTTCAAATGATTGAGAAAAGGGAGCCAATCGTGAGCCATTCAAAGTCGCTCTAACAAGAGTGCTCTGCGTGTACAAAGGTTTTTTTTAGCGTACATCGTTCAAAACCAATTGTCTTGGTGTTTAAGCTAATGGGACTCAAAATTACGAAAATATCATGTTTGACTGCACGATATTTCCAGTGACAGGCTTAATTTTTCGATTCAAGTGGTCAAGCGTATTAGTTCGGTCTACTGCTCGTTTACTACATGGATAATTCAGGATAATTCAATCATATCATTTTCCCCCTTTCTTTTGGGAGAGAGGGTATAGGCGAGTTAAATCTATATACCCTTGAATCACAGTCTGGTGTCATCTGCATCACTCTCTTCGCCATGAAGCTCAAGAATCTCTTCAAATGCAGCTGTGACGGCTTTCAGAATGTCCATTTGACTGTTTGTTAGCTGTTGTTTATCCTCCCAGCTTGAGTTATTCACGCCATCGTTTTGGAAATCCTTCGCCTCAGACAGGCTGTCATGGCCTACTTCATGTTGTAGTTCATCAACGCCTTGTGCTGTGGAGGACTTTGTATCTCCTTCTGATTGAAGAACTTCCTCTGTCTTCGGAGCTAAACTCGTTTCGCTTTCTACACAGCTCGGTTCAGGATCGCTATTTTGCGTGTCGTCATTGGAAGGGTTCGTTTCCCTGTCTACCCCTGCCACACTATCACTTCTTACTGAGAGGTCTACGGTATCTTCTGGTGTGTAGAATCCTTCATCCGAAGAATATCTTTCCAACTCTATGCCTTCGTCCACAGTTTCCTGAGATTGTTCGCCATCTTGTTGGAGCCACGAATTATCTCCCGCATGTTCACTGGCTGGCAGATCGTCGGAAGAAAGTTCAGTGTTAAGAGACTGTAATTTCTCAGCATCTTCACAAGAAACTTCCAACGATTCCTTCGCGTGATCTTCACCAGTGTCAGCAGCGCCAAATGTGTGAATAACCTCTGATTCTTGACCAGGAACTCGTACATTAAGTTGACTTGAACTGTTTAGAGCGATTTCCTCTTGGGTTGTATCATGTAAAATATTGCTATGTTTAGCCACTGTACTGGTGGTATAAGTAGAGCCGCTCAACTCTCCACTCTCTGAATCTGAACCTGTTGATTCAGGCACTACCTGGGCTTCACGTTCCAAAAACATTTTTTTCTCATCCTCCCCAAGTCCAGTTTCTTCGTGAGAGCCCTGAGTTTTCCCTTGAGCTAAACCAAGATCATTCTCTACGGAGACCTCTGCTTCAGTACAAATGTTTCTGTTGGAGTAATCGTTGTGAATATTTTGGGGATCGTGAGGTGTGACGTCCGTGGTCCTGTCTTCATCCCTTTCGCTAAAAGCAGACTTCTCTACATCCAAAACGAAACTACCCTTTACCGACTGGTCTTCGTTACTCTCGAGCGAAACCTGAACAGTACTGCCTTCTTCACTTGTGGCTATCACTGGCTCACTGACCTCCTTATCCTCCATTTCTCTCCAAAACTGGTCATTCCCCTCCTCGACAACATAAAACGAGCTATCGCCCGTTTTAGTGTCACTCAAACGATCAGCATGGACCAGAGATGGCTGCATGTCCACCGCACTTCTCGATTGAATTAATTTTTCATCAGCAGATTCAGCTTGGACAGTTAAACGACTTGTTACAACGTTGCCCAACGACTCCGCTGGTAATTCATTCTCTTGAGGCTGGAGAGTTGAATGACTAGCGACAACGCTGCCCAACGACTCTGATGGTAATTCCTTATCTTCAGGTTGGAGAGTTGAATTACTTGTGACAACGCTGCCCAATGACTCTGATGGTAATTCGTTGTCACTTGCCTCCCCAAAGTCCTCAGTTTTGATCCAGTTCATGTCCCTCACATGCCCTCCAAACTCTGCACTTTCCTCTTTCCTGCTCGTTACTATGAGATCCTGACTCTCCCCGATAACAGGTTGACTACTCTTGACAAGATCTTCATCAACACCACCACTATTGACGGAAGCTACCAAAATTTCTCCATCGACTTTTAACGTCTTGTCATTTTCTACAGTCTTAGCAGCATCTTGTTCCTTTTGGTTAACATCCTCCATATGTTTATCCGGGGTAGTGTCATCACATATACCCGAAGACCTATTCAATAACACACCATCTTCATTTTCCTGCAGAGTAATTTTCTCGAATTCCGATGACATTTCCATGGCAGGGCTTTCTACTTCATTTATTTCGTTGCTTTCATTACTAGTTAAATTATCACCAACACCGCCATCACTTTGGGCAGCCAGCTGAGAACCAGGGTGAAGAGCTTGCGTGACATTCTCATACACGTGGTAAAGCTCTTCAGGATTGCTTTCGGCCACGGCGGAAGCAAACGCCAAGAAATTCTCATAAATATGACTCAAGTCTTCAATAAGAGACATATTGTCAACGTTTTTGCGAGTGCCTTCCAAAGTCTCAATCTCTGAAGCCATTCCTTCAGTTGGCGACGAACCAGCGTCCGTTACCTCCTGATCACTGGGTGACGGCTCATCTTTCATCGAACTCACCGCGGTCTCGTTGTTCGAATCAATTGGTGCTGATCCTGATGAACTAGACGTGGCTGATTCACCTTCTACACTGGTCACGGTGTCAATCGCTGAAGCAAAGACACTATCAGCTGAGCAAATCGAGAAAGTTTCAGTGAGAGACAAAGAGTCTCCTGTCGGGGACAGGGAGGGTCTGAGTTGGGGTGACGAAAACTCGCTTCCGCTGAAACCTGTAAGATATAGCAATAATAAAATTAATAAAATTAAAATCGGACCAACGAATGACATGTGGAAAACGACTAAACGGAAAGAAAACACACAGAACAACTGAGGGACTGGTCTCTATTAGTCGCCTGAAAAAAAAAGGGGGGGGGGGGGGAGGGCCGGGAGAGGAAGGCGGAGGGATTTGCTTATGTCAAAAAAAAATTTACTTGATCCCCACATAAGGCTCCGAAGTATTCTAATGATCACCCCTAATTGGCACTCAACTTGCAGTTTAGTTTCCTGTTTGAGCTCAGTTAGAAACAACTTATTCCCTCTCTGTTTCCTTTGGAAACCATGTGACCCTCCAAAAAAGTCCTCCGACCCCACGTAACCCCCCTCCTCCCATAGCGATAAATAATGACTGCTCCCCAAATGGAGTGAAATGGAATTAATGGAGGATAGGATGAACGGGAAAGATGGCTAGAGGGTATAGTTAGTG
Organism: Pocillopora verrucosa; assembly: GCF_036669915.1. Classification (NCBI taxonomy): domain Eukaryota; kingdom Metazoa; phylum Cnidaria; class Anthozoa; order Scleractinia; family Pocilloporidae; genus Pocillopora; species Pocillopora verrucosa. Next base: position 10,639,517 of record NC_089320.1, on the reverse strand, counting down.
ACAACAAACGATGGTGTTTACCACATAACCTTTCAAGAGTGAGCAATGACAGTGAAAGAAATATAAAGGCTTGTTAAACACAAACTTGTCCAAGTTGTTTTTTACTAACTCACCCGCTGTATCTACGGTCCTTTCTGAACTCAGAGAAGCGCTCCGTCGGAGATGACGTTCGCTCCGGTCCTGAAGAACGGCGATTTTAACAGAGATAACTGTTGTCCACTTCTCGAGATCTGTGCGGGTCAGCGCTTGAAAAATCGCACAGTTTGTCTCGTCAAAATCGATTCTAAACCTGTAAACGCAAGCTTCAATATCACTGGTATCCACAACCTTGGCTTTAAATAGAGGAATCACCTTGACGGGGTCGAGCGCAGCTTCGTTTTCGTACACGTATAAATGGTCGTCTTTCTGCACACACCACCTTCGCACTTGACTGCTGTACAAGTTGCGCATGATAACCTCCATCAAATGGCCGCTGTATTTACCATCACTGTCAAACAGGGTGCCGCACGAGAATCTTTTCCAGGCTCTGTTAGCGGCAATCCTCCCTGATCGTTCCCTCATTTTTACCTCCAGTTTTTCTTGGGACGCGCGCCACGGTGCTTTAAACGACTCTGAGCGGTTAAACATACGTAAGAACGAATAATCTTCGGTTGCTCTTCGTGTGAGCTTTCGCCCACTCGCCCTTCCTTCGCTTAATACTTCGTTCTTTTCCTTCTCGGCTTGTTTCGATTTCAGATCGTTCCAACTCGCAGATCGCCTACGTTCTTCTTTACTTTCACTTTTGATGGAGTCTTAAACAGCGGTTGATTTGCCGCTATAGGGTGACAATAGCGCGCTAACACACTCAACCAGTGCCTCGCGGAGTCCTCATCAATGACTTTGAAACTAAGCTTTTTCTCGCCATGCGAGACGCAAAATTCAAAGACACCCATATCCATGTCGCTGAGATCCTGAACCGTCATTTTAGACAGCTCCCACTCAAAAGAAGCTTTTGATGAGTTTTGGTTATCGTACACAAGAAATTTCTCGCTGGTAGCTATGCACCACCGGCGAATGTGGGTACGAGCACCTTTGGTGTCACGTATTTCTTGAAGATATCCACTCATTAGTCTATCAGTGGAACTCGTAGAACTTAAAGACCCTTCTTTCAACGGCGTCGATGGAGGCGTTTCGTCTCCTTGTGACAACATCTCACTGCGAGTTCGCCGATGCAAAAGTTTCTTCTTTGCGAATGTCGGCGAAGTTAATCGACCGACGCACTTCGGTCTGTCTTCGTCGTCGCTCGAGTTCCGACGCTCGACCGAGGAGACCAGCATTTTGAGCCATCTGTTATGATCAAACTTATCACACGCGTCGAAAACAAAGCTTTCGCTACCATAGCGAACTTGAAATCTGTTTGGACAACTTTCAGTATCGCTCAAATCTCTGAAAGTGGCCATCCAAAGTGGTATTTGGTAAAGAGAGTCAGGCGCCTTACGGTCCGTAAAAATTAAGAGTTCTTTCTCTTTGATGGTGCACCATCGTGAATTTGTGGAGCCATCTGGCTCGACTTGTGTTAAGAGTCCACCAAACACAGCCAAAGTATCTATATCGGGTTCTGGGAGGGAAGATCCTTCACTTGATATACTATCCAAGTCGTATGTGTGCGTCTTTCGAAAAATCTCTCTCACATTTACTTTTTGTGACAATTTCATCCTCAGTGACGACCTGACCTTTCCTGGCGCCAAAGAGTAAATTTCATCCTTCAGTTTGGTGGCAGCACGAGCGCTTTTTGTTAGCAATGATCCCCGTTCAAAGAATCCCTCTCCTTCCTCAGCAGCCACAGCGTCAGTTTTCTTGTGAGGCTCGGCAACTTCTGGTTGCGGTCTTTCAACACGAAGCTCGGTAAATAACTCTAGCACTCCCATCCACTTCTGAAAATCTTCTTTGACTGTCGTTTGCAAGGTTGTTTCTTTGCCATCTTTGTCCTCTAGAGTAAAACTAAACTTTTTTCTACTCTCGTCACTCTTATTAGTCAACCACATGTCCACTAATGAAAGTTTTCCTTGCGGTGTATCTTCGTTTTCGCTATTGAAAAGAATCAACACTCCGTTCTTGACAACACACCATCTTCGTAAATGTGTCGTCCCAAACTTATTCTGCCTAACTTCGGTAAGATACCCACAGAAGCGACCCTCTTTGTCGAACAAAGCCATTAAATGGGCAAATGTTTGTGAATTCTTCCGCCTCATGCTCAGGCTTTTGTTTTTAACGTTCTCCGTGTGAGTAAACGTAGAGACATTTCCTCGTAATCTGTAATCATAAGAGTTGCCTCGTGCTAATGATTTCTTTTTCAGAGTGCCTGTCCACCGCCTGTCTTTTTTGGAGGAAGAATCCTCGCTGCCATCCTATCATGAAGAGAAAAAAAAAGAGAGAACGTGAGCTTTTAAGACAACCATTTTCTCACCCTAGCATGTCGATTAACAGAAGCACACGACCTTGAGAATCAGGCTGTGCCCAGCTTAGTTGGAGAGGCACAACAGAATAAAAGGAAATGTTACCAGGGGGAAATGAGAGAGAAGATTGAATAAACGCAAAGGGACTAAGCAGATGGAAATCTGCGACTGATTTTACTTTTGTATCTGATTGCTTGAGATGGCGGCGTGAGGTTTGTTTGACAATCGAATAAAATGGTGAAGAAAAACCAGCGCAGTCTCCTCTTGCCAACAGTAACAACGCGGTAACCTTGAGCATATTCATCATTCCGAACTTCGAAAGAGTGTCACGTGTTTCAACCTCACAGAGGCTAACACCCAAACGTGCATTTGATCGTAAGGCGGTAAACAATTTTACATGCGGACATATACAACAAGCAGCAGCATTTATTGCTCGAGTAAATCATCTCACCTTAGCACTCTCTTTGGCAAGAGAAACGTATTCTTCATTCATTGGTTCGGCTTTAGCTTGGCCATCAATGGACTCACTAATAAACATGCTGTGAGGAGGGCTCATGGTCGAAGGGGTCTCTGAAATGACAGTTACAACATTAGTAAAACCATAACATTACCGCTGGCAATGCTCGCTGATTAACATTTACCCTGTTCACAACAAAATAGCAGATAAAGCACGTCAACCAAATAAGATTCACACAGGAATAGCAACAATCGCCACGTGGTTTTACTTCATAAATTAGCGATAGGTTTCAAAACATTTGGGGTATGAGATTTACTTCACTCATGAGAAATTGTACCACGTACCACATAATAGATCATTTCGTTGGTAAAACCATGATTAACTGCTGAAAGATGACCAGTTTAGAACAACAATAGAGCATTGATCCAAAGTACAGGCACGTAAGAGCATTTCTAGACAACTCTCCTCCTACATGTCCAAGCCATGCAACTCTGTGTACATTGTACCTTTATCGCGCCTTAACGTGATACACTGGTGCGCTGCCTGAAAAGCATAACAATTTATCTCTCTTACTTGTTCCTTCCTTTGGCTTCTCTTTCCTCTTCTTGTGCGCTCTCTCTTTCACCTCGGGCTCTGGAGACTGTTTGACTACGCTTTCCTGGCTATCAGGCTGACTTGGGACGGACTCGACGTTTCTGAAAGTTAAATAAGTTGGTCCGTGACTCTGTTCAAAAACTGATGTCATTTTCCCTATTTTTAACACACAATCAACTTGGCTTACACTAAATTAATATCTTAAGAAAATGGATAAAATCGTATTGTTTTCAACTTCGCATGCAGCTGGTCTCATGCGTTTATAGAAGATAATCAAAACTGGAACAGCGCTAACAATCTTTTAACTGACGCAAGTGAACAAACCTTCGATCGTTTGGCGGTGTTGTCCTACTCTCTTCATCGGGTAATCTGTTCTTTGCTTTGATTCTGCCGATACTGCTTCCTTTTTCTGAAGAGGCATCCAATTCCTCCTGAGTATCTGCACCGTCATCATCAGAGAGCCTCCCCTGATAGCAGATAACAAAGTTAATAATCATCAGATTACGCGACAAACTCAATGACTTGGGGTCGTACACCATTTTTGTTTAAATAATAATAAAAAAAAACGTTGACCTTGACTGGCTAATGCACATCACAGTTTCCCCTCGAGACTTTACGCGCATGATACATCTAAGATTTTGTTTAAAAGCAACCGAGTTAAACTGATGTTTTGGTCCATATCGTTAACTTCGTTCGTCCTTGTAACTAAATAGCTGGCCTCCAGACAAAAAGTACCAGGCTCGAACCCCTGTATGTGCCTGTTTCTGGGAAAGACACTTTTTTTTCTCACAAAGCTACTGTCCACTCAGGAGGAGAAACAGGTACGGGAAATTGTCAGGGAGACCTGACGAAATACTGGTGGATGGGTGGGAGGGAGAGTGATCTTTGATGGACTAGCAATTCATTCCTAGGGAGTTTGAATAAACTGTACTAGTAGTCATTTCACGCTGTGGAATATGGGAGAAGATCTGACAGCGTAGGTCACAAGGCTCGTTCAGAAGACTTGATTTGCGATAAAGACTCCCACACACAACATGCGAGTATTGTACTGACAAGGCAATACTACTTTCATCAAATTCACTGTCTCACCTCACTACTTAGTAAGGACTCCCTTGACATGCTTTGTAATTCATCTCCAGACTGGTCAGCACAAAAGTAAGGTGGATATGGTGCGATTACATCTGGCCTTGCCGTGGCCGCTAGAGACAGAACCTCAATCCACCGTTCAATTGACACCCGTGAATCTGTGGCAAAGTAATGTGTATCCTGGCTCGGATGAGAGATTTTGATGCAGTAACTCTTCTTTGATTCCTTATTGTCAATCAGACTTATATCATAACCGAGGATTGGAAAATTTAAGCTTGCTTTCTGGTCATCTGGATTGCTGAGAAGAAATGGCACAAACATAATCAGTACGAAACTCATATATCACATATCATATCACGTATCCATATCACTCAAAAACGAATTTTTTTCCCATTATATCGATATATTTTCAAGCAAAAAGGTGATAGGAAGAAAGGAAAATATCAACTGATGTAAACTGTTTGATATCATATCAAACTCTTGGGGCTAAAACTGTGAAATATGTATGGCAGACACTGTAATGAACTGATATTAAGATCTAGGAAATAAAAGAGTCGCTACAATTCCTTTGGCCCTTTAATTCCCAGAAATCATTAACCTTTCCCTACAATAACCATACATTATCAAGCAAACTGGTAACCAGAATACTCAAAACTAATAGGTATAAGTTTTTGCCTTGATCCAACACCAAATTCTTGTGATTAATTCACGAGGAAATGTGCGTCAGCTAAAGGAGAAAACTAACAATCAGATCCTGGGAGTCAAAGGGTAAAGACTGGAATATACTGCAAAGACAAAATATATTTTCCCTGTTCCCTCACTTTGATTGAATTTGCCCCTAAACAATGGTGAGCTCTGTTTTCTGTGACTGTATAAGGGGAAAAGAGGTATTATGTTGAAGAATGGACAATTATTTCCCATTCTTTGTCATTGGGAAACACGTCTTGAGTACTCTTTGACTCCAAAAACTAAGGTTCATCATCCATAATCACACTCTTATGGAATGCTGGGTTGAGAGTAGTTAAACTTAGGGGAATACTGAAATAAATTGACCACAGCAGGAGACTGTAAGAGATACACATAAAATGGACAACATAATATGCTGTCACACTTTCACCACAGTGATCTTTACACAATTCTGGTACAGCCTATTGCACTAAAATGAGAGAACTTTCTGCTTGATTTGTAACTCACCGGTAACACTTGAATCTATTGTCAATAATCTTGCAATAGCGTTTTGACCAGACTCCCAGCCTGCGCTTCTGATACAAAATCCCACTATGCATGGCATCAGGATCTTGAAGAAACTTCTGCTCCGCTTCAGCTGGAACAAGCTTTCTTCTCCTTTTCACCTTGGGACCTAAACCTTTGTTAGTTTCAGTTGTCTGTGACATAACAGAGACAGTTGTAGTTTCTTCTGCATCAGAGCCTATTGACTCCATGCTTGCACTGAGCACTGTGGAGGTTCGTTTTCGTGAATATGTTTCGGTTGTTTCCTCCTCTTTTGGTTCAGAGCTCACAACATCATCACATGCTATAGGCTCAATGTAGCTGTGTCTATTACTAATATTTCCACTGTGTTCACTATGACTGTCTGTGAAATCCATCGAATGGTCATTTGTTGACCCATCTTCACAAATAGAATCCTGGCTTTTGTTTGTTTCACTGCGTTTACGCTGTCCAGCTGAGAGTTCTGCCAACAAATCAGGAGGAATTGCATCATAAATTTTCTTCTTTTCTTCAGCTTTTTTAGATGATCCTTTGCTCTCTGCACTTTCGTCTTCATCTGAGCTGCTTTCTGATGAGGAATCATCCCCAATAGGGATTGGAGGAAGGGGGGCATCATAGCCTTCACCTTCATCTTCCTTGAATTCTGTTGTTTCTGGGGTACTGTGAACGAAAGGCATCCCGCTCTGGTGGGAAAACAAAAAAGAGCAATGTAAAAGGATTGCAAAACATTACCTGCGACAAAAAAGAAATTCAATCACAGTTAGCTATCAATGAATAGGTCATAAAATATAAACACTGGCTTTAAAAAAACTTATAGTACATGCAGTGTTCTTCCTTTTCATAAGAAGGACAGGTAAAAGAAGTTTTCAAACTTTTAGAGCAATTCTTTTACTTGTTGAATTTTCAAGAAGCCCATGCAATTTTAGGCAATAATAAGAGGTACTAAAGATGAAAAATTTTACTGGTTGCTGCCTGAAAGGGATAACACTGCTCACGTAAATGTCACCAATTGATGGTAAACTACATCTTAAAACAAAGGAACAGGTCATAATTTCCTGGGAGGGTATTGGGTTTTTGAAAACATACTGCACCTTCATTATCAACCAATGCAACCATTGGGGGAAAGAACAGGTTGCATGACCTCATCGAACAACAGCTGCTAGTGAGACTAATGAGCAAAGAGAACACTTACCACATTGAAGTCTACTGGTTTTTCATAAATGTCTTCCAATTCTTCCTCTTCCTCCTCCTCTATTCCACCATCTATTTCAGCAGAACGCATCCGTTCTCTTGCTTCCTCTAAGCTAAATAAACCCTCTAGAGGACTAATGGGCCTGCCGAGACTGCTGCGCCGTACAGCTGCTGCCATAATCGCACTCATCCATGGAGATAGGTCCTGGCCATCCTCAATGGCTAATGTCACCCCAGGCCCATCAGATGGAGTAAGTCGAAAACTGTAACTGATCTTCTTCTTGTCATCAACTCCTATTTCACATTCAGGCAGACATAGTATCATGATAGCAGGATCCTCTTGATTCTTGAAGATGTGTAAGCGATTACCCTGTAATACACACCAGCGTCTTTTGTTCGCCTTGACATCTTTCAGGTAACCTTGAATAACAGGTTCTCGTAGGGTTGATGCATACACTTCTTCATTCAATTTTGTTTCTTTCTTAAACCTGAAAGAAACAAGAGGGGATTTTTAACCATTAAAAAAAACTTTAATAACCCTGGCTTGTACATGACTTCATTCTTGTAATTTCAATTCAAGCACACCAGTTATATGGCTGCCACCATCGCTCACATCTCCCATTAAAATAACCCAAAAAAGTTTGAAATAGAAGCAACAAAATGATACCAAAGTGTAGTAGGAAGATTGGAAAAGCCTTTTGCTGACCAAAGACATTTTACAACATTCCTCTAAATCTTTTGGTCTCTTGGAATTTCTGTTGGGCATGCAGCAAACTGGGAAGGGAACAAACTTACTGATATTAACTTGTCATATTGCTGTACTTACCATACTGTAGAGAGTTTCCCCTTGCCTCCAGATCCCCTCAAACTTCCTGTGCGAGCTGGTAAATAGATACTTGATGTATGCTCTTGGGGAGTCTTAGGGGGACTGGGAAAGACAAAAGAGTCTTCAGTCTTAGAACTTGCTTCACCCTCCTGTCCTTTCGAAGACTCAACAGGAGAGATGCTCTTTAGACTAAGATGTTCATAGATGTCATCTTCATTACTGCTTGTACTTATGATAGAGTCTCGCACATCCTGTAATGAAAAAACTTGAATTAATTACCCCATAGTGGAGAGCAAGCCTCTGCAGCTAACAAGAACAACAGCTGACTCTAAGTGATAAAGGTGATTAACAAAATCAGACAACTGCAAAGAGGGTCTGATTGATCTATTACAATGTAAATTGACATGAAGACAAAGTGTAAATGAATAGAGAATGTCTATTTTTTTTTAAAAAGTGTGTTTAAACTTTTAAACCCCAACATCAGTATGCTTATTATCTATACTGCTTCTCTATACATTTACTAAGGTGCTGACAAGGAGAATTTGCTTAACAATTAAGAGCTTATTAAGGACATGTAAGTAATGATTTCTTCTATTCTTATGAATATAATGTATGATTCAGGAGTGATACTGTAAGGTGTAATTTGACACTAATTACTCTTACAGATAAAAGGGTTTACAAAACAGTGCTTTGGACTGAATAAGCCTCACTGCAACAAGCTATTGTCTGCAACACAAGTAGTCTCTGTCTTTGAGTATTTTGTTGAACTTTTAAGAAAAGATTCTAAGCTAGGTACCATGTAACTTATTTGAGGGAAGATTTCCAAGATCCTCTCTCTGTGGTCAGTTTGTGAGACTGAAACAAATTGACCAACATCACTGCAAATATCATGTTCATATTTATTGACCAACATGTGTGAGGAACTTCCTGATTATGAGCTTAAAATTCAAAATTGAAGTTATCAGAACAGGGGTAAATATCTAAAAGGAACAAACGAGAAATCCAATTATCCACAATCAGCCCAAAGCTACTTGTTCTTTGCTTTGCACCTTAGCCTTGTGTACATGATTATGTCTAGCACAACTTACCCCTGGGTTTCAATGCTCATGTATGAGGGCAGTGAATCAAAACCAATACAAATGTATAGAAGAATCTGACTGGAATGTAATTGGTTTTTCTTGGAAATATTTTGACTGAATCAATCAGCCCTCATTACTCTGTTGAAGTGAGTGGCTAAACAGCATTAACCTATGTAACCACTTAATTGGAGCAGCTCTCTAATAAATATGATAGGACATCTTTGCTTAAAAACTAATACAAGACTGAAGTCCTTCCAAGAATCAACTAAAAATGACTAACAATCAAAGCTGCAAAAATCTTATGGCACAAATAGCATACAAAATCACACATATACCGTTATCTTAAAATGAACATTGTTAAAGGAAAAAAATATGTTGCAAACCAAATAATATTCATTGGTACCATCAAAAATTATTTACCTCTGCTCATGTTAAGAGATTTCAAAGAATAACCTGGCTGTTTGGAAATTGTTTACAAATGTGCTAATTCAACAGCAGGCACTGCAATTTTGAAAAATAACCCAGAAACCTGGCCATTTGTGCAAACCACAGCGTGTAGCAACTGTATTGTCAGTGTCCTGTTTATCACAAAATGTAATCATTTGAGTCATAAATGCCTTTTTGTGCAGCTCCTAATTGTTCCTCTGCTCACCAAGGGGAAAAAAACAAAAGGGATGTTTGATAGCTTCCATTGATATCTTTCAAGATTATGCAACAATCTTTCCATCAAATGTCTAGATTTGCAATTGTATTTGGAAAGCATACCTAAGTATAGCATACAACAATATACAATTATACCAAAGTTCAAAATAAACTCAATGCTGGACAATTCTTTAGGAATTAGTACCAAATGAAAGCACAGATTTGCTTCATGACTGCTTGAGATCAAAATTACTTGTAAGCTTCAACATTTGGTTGTTTGGATTACCTTTAAATCATGGTATTACGGAGTCATAATGTACATTTCCTTAGATAGCTTATTTATTTAAAATACAAAAATAATTTGTTTTCATTTATCTGTGTATAGAGCTATATACAACCATAAAATAAATAAAATTAACTAAAATGAGTTTTGGGATGAAATTTCTTGTAACTGACCATAACAGAAATCTGCTAGATATAAAGTTTTTGGTATAAACAACTACTAAGAACAATTCTGATATTAGTTTAGAACAATTATGATTTCATTTAAGAATTCTATCAATTTTTCATTTAACTCTAAGGAGTTCAATTGTCCTTGTATAGTCAAGGGGATACCATAATTTGATTATGTAATTTCATCATTCTGCTTGCATCTTAACGAATCTTTGCTCAGAATACAATTATTGACCCTTACTTGGCACCAAAATGTCTTGTAGGGTATCAATTTCAAAACACAAAGTAAAATAATTAGTCACCAAACTTCAAAATATAATAACACATCAGCTTCTTAGATCAAAGAAAAATACACACAAACAGCAAATTTGTTTGCGCATGATGCAATCTGCATGAAGCTATTTGAAAAATTGGGCCAAAGGGAGAGACAGCCTTAATAAAAGTTAAATGTCCCATTAATTGCTTTAGATAAAAAAGATTGTCTGAAATATTAACAATGCCAATAAAAATTTGACGTAACAGGAGAAAGCCACAGATTTCTCACTTTCACAGTTTACTTTAAAGAGAAATTTTTTAAGGCATAGTCAGGAGATGCCACAATGGAACCACACTCAAAACATGACATTCCTTTACCGTGATACCAAATTTGACATTTTTAAGAACAGCGCATCAACTTAATAATCCACATTAAGCTGAAGCTCTGGCCCTTTAAGGCGAACTTCCAAATCATCAAAAAATTCCCAGCAGTTGGGAATTGTGTGTCAGAGATCAAAAAAGAACTGACCAAGGAAAATTGTGTCAATATTAACACCTTGTTGACAATTCAAAAGATGACAGAAAGCTCTGACAACACTGATCAAAGCTTTAGAAGGTGCTCTCAAATGTGTCTTGGATGATGACATGGTCTAGTGACACTGTCACAATAACACACTTTTCACTCAAATTAGCATAGCCTTGTCTATCCATGAAACCTTCCAGAAATTTCTAAAGAATGCAATCAGTTCCTCACACTTTCACACACTCTGGAATATAAAACCTACATCACTTTGTAATGAAGAGAATAGAGGGAGAAACTTGCTTTACACAATAAAAATTTATCTTTAGCCAAAAATTTGTAAACAAAATGCTCTAAAGGTGAAAGATGTGACAGCAGATTTTTTTCAGTACTCTTGTCTTCCATTGATTTTGCAATTAATTGCTTTCCTTAGGATAACATTTACAATTTCTTTTGCCCTATACATCTGTGTTATTTATAAACATGACATGGTTTGACCCATTCCCTTTTAAGAAAAGACCAGAAGAATATTTTAAGCCCATTAACTTGGTGGCTGTAGATAATCTTTGGATCGTATTATTGATCACAATGACAATTTTAACATAAAATATAGACATTGATCTGAGATATGTGCTTGGATTCACACAAAAAAAGTTTTCATATACATATTTCGCTACCCTGTCTTTTACAAAAATAATTACTGGAGTTGATTAAAATAGTTTCAGATTAAAATGTAGTTCATGTATATGTTTTGGATTTAGTTTTCTACTGACTAAAAGTTAACTGCTTTCAATGTATTTAAGTGATTAGGTCCTAATAGAGCACTGATATTGAAGCAATTATTTTCAAAAGGATACAACAACTTAGAGCCTATTCTATTCCCATAAAAATATGTCAAGACAGAGCAGTTACTTAATGTTTTGTTCCTGCAAAAAACTGAAGTTGGATGATAGTTTAGAGCCCGAAACTCGAATTGTAACTCTCTGTATATAGTGTTCCACTCTGCATACTAAAAAGTATGCAGAGTGACACATTCTAGATAATCTACATATATTGTAAAACTTCATATATTCTCAAACAAAAAAGGTGAAAAATGACATACATTTCTATGTATATTTTTCTGTGGCCAAAAGTTGAACGACGATATAATTTTAAAGGGTGGATGTACCTTCCTTTGACACAAAGAAAAGTCGTTTTCATGAACAGTAGCAGGTTTATTTAAAAGCCCACAGAACAAAAGAGCTTTTGTCTCTCTCAAGTTAAAAGAATGACGAAATTATATTTGAATGGCTAAACCGTATAAATAGAATTCGTGTTGAAAGACAACGGACAGAAATTAAAGGACGAAAAGCATTCTTATCAGATTGACTTTGTAAGTTTCAATCAGTTTATCGCTGTTGAAATCTTCACTTGAACTGAGAGATGATAGATTTCTTTCCGAGCGATAACTTCATCAACAATAAAATTCCACAATCCTTGAACCGATTCAACTCGGTGCGTCAAATCAATCTTAATTCACTTTATATCAAAAGAAAAACGATATTCACACCATGCACTTTGCATTTGACTCACAACGTGTAGGACGCTAGTAGAGAAGTCGGCTTCGTGCTTTCAAAATTAGTTCACGTTTTTATGCCGGTGCTACAATTTGCCGCAGGGAGGACTAGCATAACTCTGAATAATAAATACAGTCACGTACGAGAGGTTACTGCATAACAAACTTATGTATCAACGCCATGCCATGACACATCCAACGCGAAACGCCAGAACATTGTATTCAACAACAACATTCACTCTTACCCTTGTATTTCCCGACCTCTGAATATACAAGCCTCCGTTGCGGCTTCCTTTCTCACCGAACAAAAAAGTTTGTGGAGGCAAAGCTTTATGGACAGTTGTAGCTCTGGATAGTTCACGTTGCTGTGAAGCAAACTCGACTGGGTCTATCGTTTTCTCGTTTTTATAAACACTATTTTCATCTTGGGAGCCGCTTCCGGAAGGACCGTCGTTTTTCTGTAGTCGAGCGCGATAAATTTCACCCAAATTTGCAGGTCTCGGGGGCAAAGATGGCGGCCTTGATACACTCTCTAATCTTCTAAGAAATTCAATTCGTTGTTTATTCGCTTCGTCACTCAATGGCTCGCTACCAAGAACCTCTTTGAGAAATTCTTCCAACCCGGGTAGCGTTTGGTTGATAGCTGTCGATGGAGAGAGTTATGTTAGCACGGAGGTTTCATGTTGTCGAGGCCTAAAAAGCGCCCATAAGAAGACGCCGATTAAAAGATCACTGAGTCTAAGATGTTTTCAATACAACTACATAAACAAGTGAGAGCTCTGAAAACTTCGTAGACAAATAAAAAGCATAGGAATAATAATGGAAGAAGAAGATACAAAAAACACGCAGGCAAAATAGAAGATGAATTGTGAAAGCGTCGAGCTCACTAACGAAAATCTCACCGATAAAGCGGTCATGTTTATCCATTCTGCACTAGTCAGCCAAGTCCTATATTTCATCGTTTAAATCAACCCATCTTGTGTTTCGCAAAGTACAACGTTAAAAATCCTACTTCAAAAACAAACGACTCATCAAATCCACCGCCATGTTTTTCTTGCCCGAAAGGAAACTTTCGTCTGTTGACTTTGCGATCAGATGACCAACAGCTCGTATTCTGATTGGTCGTTCGTTGATTACGACTTGGCCGCTGCTTGGCAGTTCATGATCAAAAATGACGGATTATCTATGTACTACTGTGGAAATGCAACAAAACTGAAGTCCAAGAATAAGAAGATTCTTGTAAGGAAGTTCAAATAATACTTTTAGCCTTGCTTTTTCGAGCGAGAAATAAGCGGGTTTGTGGCATTCAAAGGCGGCTGTTGGCACCCTTTTTATAATCTGTTTATTTTAGTAATAGTTTGGTAGCAACAATAGCAGAGAAGTTGCCCAGCTGTCATGAAGGTGAAAAGATACCGAAAAATAAAAATGAAAAGGAGTTGATTGAAATAGGTGCTACAATCGAGAATCGATAACAAAGATCGCCGATCTTGCGTTAATAATTTTACTAAATCAAGGGAACAGTAATGATAACCAATTATCCAAGTTATATTTTGCAGAAACCGTTAAAACGGAAATCTGTTCAATCTGAATGTTCCCTGTTTTCGAGGCACTTTAAGGCATTTTAGATTATGCAACCATTCACAAGCAAAATTTATTGTAAATATCAAATGATGCTTATGATTTTAATCTGAACCTTTATCGAGCAAATGGAATGCATGATCAATTTGTATGATATGAGTGCTTTCGATTCGGGTCAACTGATCGTCACGAGTAGAAGAATATTCAATCACACTTGTATCATCGACAATTTGATAAAAATATATTGAAATCCAACGCTAGTTTCCAGTTTTCCTTTCGTTTTTCTTATCCCCATTTTTAAATGGTTTTATTTTGCCGTCGCTCATTCACTCCGGAAGGTTCCAGGTTTGGAATTAAACGTAAAACTTGTTTTTGGCGTCCACAAACCCAAGTATGCAAGAATCATGGATAATCCCTGTAAAGCCACTTGAACGAGAGAGGTCTCCGAGATCAGTTTAAAATTCTTCAAGCGCGAAAAAAAAATGGAACAAACGTCGAAATAAAACAAACTTTACAGCTAAGAAAGTACGTGAAACGATGAAGCACAAAATCGCAGAATACATTTAAGAGATATTTAAAGTAGTTTCGATCGGATCAGTTCGATGTATCACTTTCCTATCATTCACTGAATTAAGTGAGGCCTATCGTATATACATTCTTCACTGACGTTTACTAAATATATACAAACATCTGTCAATTAAAATAAACCATTTGAAAACAGTCTGGCCTGTCTATCAGTGTAATCCCTCTTCCCTAACAGATTTCTTTTAGTTTGATGATGTCGCTACCGGAGAGTTTCGACGCTTCACTTCTGTATTAACACGATAATAAATATCGCTAAAAAAATCTAAAATTATCACTATGGCACTAGTGACCTGTTTCCGCTTCATGCCTTATTAACCTGGTTAATGATCATTCCTTTCGTCGGCTCGCTCCCTTAGGGGGTTGTCGTCGGAAAGAGAAAGCCGATATTCCGCCGATTTAATTTTCGCTCCCCATCGATTATACAACCCGTAGCAATTTTTAGATGAAGCTAAAAAAATCCTCTTTTATTTTTCTCAGACTTGAACTACAATAGTGATGTTTTAGTTACATGCCGTCTAATCGCCAACTCTTACACCAATTTGACCCGATCACCTCAGTTTATACTTCGCACCATTAACTTTTTTCCCTCAAGCAGTTGACCTAATCGGGCCAGTGTATAGCTAATTCTACTCATAAACTTGAAAATTTTAGTGGCCACAATTGGGCGTCGATAAGTAAGCCAACCAGAACGATTCCCGACCTTTAATTGAGCCTTGTTATAATCTTTTGCCGACTGAAAAAGACATCAATAAAAAAGTAGGAAGAGCTAATTGATTCCATTACTTTCCCTTGATGGCAGTGAATATGTTTAATTATTTTTTTCTCAGTTCGTGAGCGAGCGTTATTCTACAAATCCTGCAATCTGATTGGTTCTGAGAGCGGGCAGTATTCTCCCCATCCGGCCCGCTCACGGCTCAATAGGTTCTTTTCGCAAACATTTGTTAGGTTTTAGGAAAAAATAAAAATGAAAAAAATAAAAAATAATAAAATAATAAAAAAAAATAAAAAATAAAAAAGAGAGAATCAAAGAGGGATCTGAGCCCCTCTTGTCGAGACGACACGTAAACACTCTTAAAATTGCGCGTGTTGATGTAAGTCAGGTATACGTGCAGTACGGTCGGACTGAGTTGAGCTACGATGGCAGCATCTAGAAAAACGAATAGCCTTTAGAAATCTTAACGCTGCTCCCTAAAACTCTCCCGAGACAATGGGACGGAGAATATCGCATCAGCAATTGCTCGAGTTGGTCTCTTCAAGAGAGTTTCTCTGCTGGGCAATTAGGGTGAGGTAGCATGCAAAATCCTGATCTTCCCAACTATGGAGTGCAAAGAGATACCCCTATAATTTCCACAATTTTTATCTCCTTTTTTGAACATGGGAAAAATCAAACTGGTTCGAAGTTGTCTCTCCCCATATCCGTATACAGAGCCGGAAGATGGAGCTTCTCAGCAATGGCTAAGCCTACAGGATTTAAAACTTCTGCAGAGATTCCCACCAGAACTGAAACCTTAAGGGGACCACATAGTCCGGAAGTAGGAACTATGTATATGCCCTCTTCCATGCTTCCCGAGAAGGTGTTTCGCAGTGAAGTGACCAATAAGAAGCGAGGACAGCAGCAAAAGAAACTCCATTGAGGATGAACCTTTAACACAACCTGAAAAATGCGGCAACTAAGTATTATTGAGTTCTTTTATGCGGACGTGGTCATCTCAATGATGAAAACTCGTCTATGAAAAAACATCTATTCCTGCCAGAACAAAGACTATAAAGGCATTGCTGTCAAGATTATTATGAGCGAAAACGACCCCGCTAATCTACGCCTTTACGAAGCATTTTACATTAGAAAGTGCATGCCTACACTCAATTCCCGGGAAGAATGTAGTGAATTCTATTTTATAGACCATTCTTTAGCGCTTTTAGAGGTCCTTTGTCCTGAGACAGTCCATCATTAGAGCCTTGTGTTCCATTCACAGTTTATTTCTTTAGCTTTCAGACATCTTATGTCACATCTTTTACACATTTCACCTTACACTTTCTTTGCATATTTTCTCATCCCTGATGATGTCGTTGATCGGCGAAAGCTTGGATTTTAGATTTTACTTTTTAAACAGCAGTTTAAGGCCTCATTAGAACAGTTTTATATTTTAATTATGCTGCTGAAGGATTTTTCTTTCTACGAATTGTTTCTTTGGCATTGAAGACCACAGACACATGGTAAACAAACTCTTATCCTAGTCTAAAACGAAACAGCTTACATCTTGTTCGATGATTACATTAGTATCTCGCATATTGTCAGGATCGTCTTTTTATGGATTGTTGCGTTAGTATCTCGCACACTGCTAAGATTCTCTTTTGTTGAGTTGTTATAGGTTAGTATCTCGTGATGAGATTCTCTTTTCATGGATTGTTACGTTGACCTACTATTATCTCGCACATGGTTAGGATTGCTATTTGATGGGTTGTTACATTAGTATTTCGCGCACTGTTAAGATTCTCTTTAAGGGATTGTTACGTTACTTTCTAGCGCACTGTCAAGATTCCCTTTAAGGGATTTTTGCGTTAGTACCTTGCGCACTTTGAAGATTCTATTTTAAGGGATTGTTACGTTAGTAACTTACGCACTTTGAAGATTCTATTTTAAGGGACCACGGTTACGTTAGTATCTCGCCGCGGCACTTTGGAGACTCTCTTTTAAGGGATTGTTACGTTAGTATCTCGCACACTTTGAAGATTCTCTTTTAAGGGATTGTTACGTTAGTAACTTACGCACTTTGAAGATTCTCTTTTAAGGGACCACGGTTACGTTAGTATCTCGCGCACTTTGAAGATTCTCTTTTAAGGGATTGTTACGTTAGTATCTCGCGCACTCAGAAGATTCTATTTTAAGGGATTGTTACGTCAGTAACTTACGCACTTTGAACATTCTATTTTAAGGGACCACGATTACGTTAGTATCTCGTGCACTTTGAAGATTCTCTTTTAAGGGATTGTTACGTTAGTAACTTACCCACTTTTAAGATTCTCTTTTAAGGGACCACGGTTACGTTAGTATCTCGCGCATTTTGAAGATTCTATTTTAAGGGATTGTTACGTTAGTAACTTACGCACTTTAAAGATTCTCTTTTATGGGACCACGGTTACGTTAGTATCTCGCGCACTTTGAAGATTCTCTTTTGAGGGATTGTTGCGTAAGTATCTCGTGCACTTTGAAGATTCCTTGTTAAGGGATTGTTAGGTTTGTATTTATCGCACTTTAAAGATTATCTTTTGATGGTTGTTATGTTAGTATCTCGCGCATTGTTAAGACTCTCTTTTACGGGATTGTTACATTAGGATCTCGCGCACTTTGAAGATTCTCTTATATGATTCTCTTATATAGGATTGTTACGTCAGTATCTTGCGCTTGCGCATTGCTTGGATTCCCTTTTGAAGGATTGTTGCGTCATTAGTATCTCGCGCACTGTAAAGAGTCTCTTTTAAGGGATTGTTGCGTTAGTATCTCGCGCTCTGTTGAGATGCTCTTTTAAGGACTTGTTACGTTAGTATCTCGCGCTCTGTTAAGATAATCTTTTAAGGGATTGTTACGTAAGTATCTCGCGCACTGTTAAGATTCTCTTTTGATGATTGTTACGTTAGTTTCTCGCGCACTGTTAAGATTTTCACTTGACTGATTGTTACGTTTGTATCTCGCACACGGTTAACGAGGTCCTAAAGAGATTCGCTTTGATATCAAAGAAATATTCAATCTGCTAGAAACTAGAGTAAACATGCATCGCGTTTTGATGGCACTGCATGACTTGAAGTATCAGTTAAGAACAGTGTTTCCTGGCCGTTTATACGGCAATGTAAACCTTAAACACGCCCCAAGATCAACCTTAGCAAATAGTTAAAACTGGGATGAGTTTTGTGAGCACACTCATGTACTTATTTTTTTAGTTAATACAATAATCAAATCGATCAGACTTCGGTAATGAGGTCTAAAGATGGATATAAGTATTAATCTCCTCGTCTCAATTTTTTTTTAGTTGTTGTAATACTCACTTTCTTTCTATTCCGTTAAAACGAAAACTTGTTTAATATCCAGATATCTCAAACTTGCGGTCAATGAATACATATACAGTGAAATATACCCTTGTAGTGTCAGGTGCACTCAAAGGACTTGCTAGTGTAAACACAATATGGGGGTGTGCATATGATACACGTTCTTATTAACTGTGCAGTCAGTGATGCGAAGGGCTTATCAGTGTATTTTATTCAAACTTTGATCAGAAGATAAATAATTTTTTTTCACTATAACCTAAGAATTATTTCAAGATAAGTTTACCGTAAATACTTCATGCCAAGTTTAAGCTGATTAGTGTCATATAGAGATTACAAACAGTTTCAATCTCTTGGTAACACGTGATCTTGTTGTTTCCAATATTTTGGTGTCTAGCAAGTTGTCAAAAAAAAAACCCACTTGTCTGATGTGTGGGTAGGGGGGGGGGGGGGTTTAAACTGGATCTGCCCGTGGTTTATGAATGTAATATGCAGATATATACACGTAGGAATACCTGTCTAAGTGAGTGACAGGATAAAATATAGATGGCTGTACAGAATGCAAGGTCATATTTAAATCATACAGGCAAGGCCTAAGTGATCAAGAAGAGACATGAAGACTGTTCTTTCTTTCGAATGGGCATGATATATTTTCACCTGACTCGCGTTCAATAAGCAAAACCCGTTTAGGCCAATCAAAATGAAGCCAAACTTGGGGACAAAACAAAAAGAAGTGATGTTTAATTTTCCCGAGGGATCCCTCTGGTTGGGTCACAATTTTAAAGATTTGAAATGGGCCTACTTATCTTTGGTCAACAGCCAAGTTTATGAACGAGGGAATGAAACCAGTTTGTTTAAGTGACGTTACACCGAACTGAAAGACACAACACATTACATCATAAAGGTTTGTTTTGAAGCTTTAGGCCCAAAGATTTCAAAGTCGTACACGTGAAACAGCAGGCTTCTTCCCATTAGCACAAACCAATTCCAAAACTGCCATTATAGCAGAGCGCGTTTGTCACGGCATGATGCTATCCCATCAGTCTAAGCGCCAACCAGATGCAGGTGGAATGAATTAATGAGCGTCCTCCGTATTATAATACACAGAAAAAGTAGCAGAAAGATCAAAGAAAGATTCCAGTAGGTGGCAGAGAGGGGCATAAAAAGATAAAAGGTACGATTAAGTTGTATTAGAATAACCCATAAAACGAATATTATGTGCAGCAAGAGGTCGGCTAAACTCAAATAACGCGAACCGTTCAATCGACTGTTTATGATCGGAAGAGAAGTTTATACGTCGATCGAGCTTGTTATAAATCAAAGAAAAACAAAATATATACAGCAAACACGATAAAAATTTGTTATGAAGTTACCTCAGGAAGTTGTATTTACTTTGATGCTTCGGTAACTTTTCCTCTTTTTGGTGTTTTCAATTGGTTTCTGATGAAGTTCTTCGCGGTGATCTCGGCAAATCCCTCTCACTCTATTTCCCAGATGCTGACAACGGTAAAGAGGAGTTTCTTTTCTCTGATCGCTAAACATTTTGTTCAAGATTGCCGATGGTAAAAACACGACGACTTTTCCATACTTTCTGTCTCACGTATCAGTGCAACGCTAAGACGCGAAATTTCATTTTAAAAGCAAAATGAAAATTATCATTCTACGCCCTGGTGGACATTTAAAATTCGTAAATCGAGACGAAAATAATTTAAAGTAGTGACTAATAATACTGAAACTCCAGAACATCTGCAATTCTTAGAGATGACTCATTCGATTTCCCTTTAAAGGAATATTTGCCTTTTTAATATTTAAAGTAATTTTCAAATTTTAGTAACCTGAAAAAATGAGAAATTTTAACCTTAAATGGAGTCTTGGATCAAAATTTACTGGTAATATGTAAATATAATCTCAGACGTCACCTGATGTGTAACACAGGTTGGAAACTAATTTATTTTGTGTTTCGTATCCTCAGTTAATATCTTAATGCTCAAACAATTGTCCTCATCTTAAGACTCTTCATAAATTCCATGTAGAACTAGTTTAGGATTTAAAAAAAAAGGAATTTTGAAGCAAACGCATAATCCGGAATGAAACAGGTCATCTTCTGACTTGGCCAACTCTAGCTTTCTAAAAATGATTTCAATTTCAATTCCTAACTATCTAAATGAGCCTTATGACAAATATAACTGATAAAAAAAAAAAGTACAAACAATATGCATATATCATACAAACAAACAAACATTCAAACCACAAGCAAAGAAATGGCACCCGCAGATGGAAAGCAATCTTTAGCTGCTACAGAAAAGACGCCTAAAAAATATTCTGGAAGCGGCGGGATTCGAACCCAGACCTCTTAGATAAAGGCAAAGCTCCGTTGCACTACGTATACGAAGATGAATCAGTCGTAGCAAAAAGGGGAAACTTTCATCGTCACAACATCGTGACTCTCTTGTGTCAGTTAAGATTATTTTGGGTTGTATTGGATATAAAATCATCAACACCAGTTTGGGAAGATTTGTAGAAATTTTGATACTATTCAAATCTCCTTCCCCACCGTCTGCCCCCAATTTCCGCCCCCCCCCCCAAAAAAAAAAAAAAAAAAAAAGAGAGAGAGACGAAAAAAATCTCAGTTTAGTAATGCTTCAATCAACCGATTCTGCCACCTGAAGATCGGTATTTCTGGAAGGCCAAAGTCGGTCTGTATTTCTGGCTTCCGGTCGTTTCTCTGCTTGTGAGTTATATTTAGGCAACTCGTGAAAACCACAGGAAAAGTGTCATTCGTCTTCTTGACGTCACCTACTTGATTTTATGACTGAAATGTCTGGTTCTATGTTTTTTTATTTTAACTGATCACGATCGCGAAACAGCGTTCTGCAAATTTCAGAAGAATAGAAATAATTTATCTAAGCCTCGTGTGAGATGTGAACATTTATCTAGTGGATGTTGATTCCACTTCAGAAAGTTTTTTTCTTCGAAAAACTTATTTCCGTTTCTGATCGTAAGCAGTATAGGTTTCTGTTTGAAAGGAAGCTTGGATCTCATCGCGTGGTAGTTTCCAGGCCTACTGACATTTTTCTAAGAAACAACTGCTGAGGCGCCATTACATGAGGAAAAAGCTATTTTGCTCGCTTACGTAGCCTGTTCATGGGCTTGGATAAAAGACAACGAATGACGTCAGACATAGAATGTTTCCGTTATTGTGTATTGCGTATCAAAGCAAAATTGATTTTCTTGGGAAAAGCGACAAATTAAGTGATGTGCTCATTATTTTGAGCCTTTGCTGATACCAACAATGTGATAACTGAAAGGACATTTTGATGAGATAATCTACCATGCTTGCCGCTCAATAAACAGATTCCCCACACCTTAAACCACATGTACAACTCAGCATACTTCATCAGCTAAAGATAGCCATAAGTTATCTGTTCCAGTTGCGCTCTGAATAGGAGTATTTCCCGCATATTAAACGGTAAAGGTATTTATTTACCACGGGTTTCCCTCGCGGCTCGCAGTAGCCTTACCGTCTGGTCGACTTTCGTGTTCGTTGCCCGATGTTTTCAACAAACGAAATGATACTTGACTTGTTTGAGAAAGTACCTCGAGCTATGCAACCATAAACAATTCCTGTTTTATAATTGTTTGTTCTAGTTCCTCGAATTACTGAATAAACAGGCACGTTTTAATCAGGATATCTCCTGGAGTGTGAGAAAATGAGGAACTTGGAATGCCCGAAATCTACACTAGATAATCATGATGTGGAGATGACCAAATTAAGAGAGATTTCACACGAATTTAAGACTGACTATAAAGACTCAACGTCAGCCCTCCGTCATGTTCCACTGAACTGTGACAGCAAGCCCAAACAAGGACAAGACGGTGCAAATAAATGACGCATCTGCACGAAACGGGGAGTAAACAAGGGGGATAAGGGTCGGGATTTTCTTTGACGCACTGATGTCTGAAATGAAGCAACAAACACATCTTCTTTCTAAGGCCTCATTCTCTCTCTCTCTCTCTCTTTTTTTTTTGTTAAAAAGTTCTCACAATGATCTAGAGCAGAAAATACAAGATAAGTACTAGGACTGAGTTTGGGAATTTTTCTTGCTGCAACTTTCTGCCCAGTTTGAACTTGAATACCATCGCCGGAAACGTTTCGGTCCATGGTGAAGCACTTTGAATGGCAAGAAGCTCTAATTGAGGCCTTCTCGAATCAAAGGTGGCTCCATAAACATTCCAGCTGTCAAAAAGGCAAAAGAAACGGAGTCAAATCATTAAATTAGTAAAGTTTCATCACGCTTAGCCAGATAAAAATCTAGCAGGTCACGTATTTTGCAATAGTTCCCAGTGCGGCAACGTTTCGACGGCAATTTTGTGTCTCCTATTGTCTATTTGCCGATATAAACAAAGTGAGCGGTGCTCTATGAGCGTTGAAGTTTTTTTTCTTCCAATCTCTCTTCTCGTCTTTGCGGTATAACAATGCCTGCGGTAACATTAATCATTTCGCTTGGGTTCCCTGTAAGATTGGGGTCAACGGCATTAATAGAGGGTTCATTTTGGAGAATAATCATATTTCGGGTGTGGAATCCAACCTAATACCGCACTGTGGTCGTTAATCTTTACAACTGACAATATTCTTAATAACAAGATGTGTTAATCGATGTTCACGGCGTTACCACATGGTGTTAGCTATATCGAGGGAAGTGATCTAAATCAGTCAAGCGTATTCAAAAAAATTTCCTTTAAAGCGAGTTACAGGAAAGCCTTGCTTCCTGTGCGTAAAGTATATTAGCTGCAACGGTACAATATGAGAACATCTTCTAGTTAAGTCGAGCCTTGTTTCTTGACTAAAGCCGTATTTTATTATTGGCCTGATTTTTTTTTTTTTTTTGCGAAAGGAATGTTCAGCAAAAATTTCTCAGAATAACGCACTTCCTGTTTACTTGTTTACAAAGATCAGTTTTTGATCCACTGTGTAAACACTGTTGACCGAAAATTGCTATCTGGCATTTAAACTTAAAAGAGGAAATCTGCTGTTTATTCCATAAAGCTTTCATCTGTTTCTTTTAGTTTAGTGCATCACACCAATTTAGGACATTTCGAAGACATCATGCCAAATCCTCTTCACCCACTGAGAACATATGTCACGCTATGCGCCACTGACGTCATATTGGTGTCTGTGGTGTGACATTTATCTTTCAATTTGCAAGGCTAAACACCAATGATAGCCAATCGTTTTCGACAGAAAATAATATAGGCATTCAACGATGTCGCTTGTTGTCCAAGGGTTCACAGGTCGCGACAGCAACGCGAATGAGACCCTGTTCAGATTATCGACGGAGAAGGAAAGAGGTTCGTGTGACTATTGTGTTAGATCGGAGTAAGCTGACTAAATTCTGCTATTACCTCACTCGTATTTCTCGACTCGTCAAGCGATGTAAATTTTACGTCAAGAGTCAGTATTGATTTCATCTCAGCGACGGGCGCGAAATTCCAACGTTTGTATCGTTAAATATCGGCGAAACCGGAAAGGTGAAACAGTGTTGAAAACTTAGAGAAGTATGGCCGAACTACCTGCAGATTTTATTCTGGGTGAGTATTTAAAATGGTGAGTAGTAAAATCCTGCTGCTAACCGCAGCTAGCAGCCTCCTGTGTTTATTCTGTGTGCGATGACTCAATCTCCATTGACTAGTGTGTTCAACTGTTAGAGACTAAAATTGATTGAGGAATAAAACCAAATTGGATGAGATCATATGGGCTAAGCTTTGTTAAGGTGTCTCTCTTACTTTGAATCTGTCATGGCAATCCGACTGTTTTCACTCAGGCGGCACAATTTCCAAGAGTTGGGTTGTATAAACTTATTAGTATTTCTTTTATTTAAAACTATTAATTATCGGTCAACCGAAGCGAAGACGAGATTTTCTTTTATTCTAAAACTTCATCAACTTTGATATGTTCGATTTGATACGGTTTGGAGGGAAGAAAATCAAAATGTGACTGTTTGATCAGTGCTGTGAATTTTGAAAATCGAAAGTTTCGTTTTCGTAGTTCATATAGATAAATGTACATGTTGCAGTTGTCAAACTGAGCGTGTAAACTTTTGTTTATAGTTCGAAACGAACCGTTGATGTTACATGTACTTTCATTATGTTCAAGAACTTGCATACTTTTAATTTACAAACCTTGTTTAGCTTCAGATCGGTTTGTGACAGGCAAAACAGATTAATTTAACCTTAAACCATAACCAGCAGGTTAGGAGCTGTTTCAACGACAGAGACATAACAATATTATTGCAAAGGACAGCCTAATATTTGCATATTCTTACAAAAAGCAAGAGTGGATCCTTTTCAAGTCTATTGAGAAAAATTGGATTGGGAATTAGCATTAAACATGTTTAGTTTAGTAAAGCTTGGGAATTAGCATTAAACATGTTTAGTTTGGTAAAGCTATACTTTTTCAAACAGCCGTGATCTGAAAAATTTCATGATAGTAAATTGAATACTCTCTGGAAACCTTGGAATTGCGTTCTTTGTCACAAAATTTTCATTTAGTTTTGTCACCAAAAAACAAGTGATAGCATGTTAGGTGAAGTTAACAACTAAAAAGATTAGTGGATTCCAAGAAGTGTTCGCTCTCTTTGTAGGCAAGCTAAGGCCTAACAGATATTTTGTGATTGAGATATTTCGGCGACAATACTATTAATCGGTGTCAAGAATTGCCCATGAATTTTACATCTTCCAAAACAGCGTTCTGAAGTTAAACGCCCCCAAAGTGATAATAATGTCGTAACTTTTTCGCAGCTTTTTATTTTGGCCATTGTCAAGAGATAATCACACGGAATGTACTGAAGTCCTTTAGATATAGGACGATTCATTACTGTATTATAAGGTTACGTCCACTTATTGAACCAGGAAATTAGACTAGTGAGGGAAAAAATAGAAATGTGGTTGTGAAAATTGACTGACATGAAAAGTACCATTTAAAATGAAATGCAAATTTTGTAAATCCACTTAGAGAAACAGCACATTGTGCTCCAGGAAATCCCATAGTGTAATTAAGAATCTGGATATCTCTTAATCAATATATTGTAGGGAGAATGGTACTGGAATACTTCAGTACATGTTAGTCTTTAAACAACAATACCTACAACCCTAATTAACATATTCTTTTTCAATATTTGAAATCAGGAGATGAGAAGAGATTTGTTGTACCTTAACACTAAACTTTGTGAAGCAATGGTATAGAGATACTAAAATTTTCATAATCTTCCCAATTGAATCGTTATTGTCATTACACATTGAGCCTGAGCATTTATTATCACATTGTGTTCTAAAACTATATGGAATTGGAGTTAAGTTAAACCTTGCCCATATGCAAGTTTCCTCTCAATGATGAAAAAAGACACAACAAACTTGTTTAGTGTTAAAAACCAACAATGACTCATTATATTTTTAGTGTCAGTATAACAGAGAGACATTACAAAGATTGTTGATCACTTTGGATAACTGAATGATTTTGAATCTGGTGGTGTCACTTCTGCTCACTGTAGGCATTGAAGTCATCAGCTTGACACCTTTCCAAAATTAGGGATTGGTCATTTATGTTAAGGAGGGGAGGAGGGGCTAGTACATTTTCATTTTTCACTTGTATCTAATTTCCAGAGGAAATGTTCTTGGCACTGGATAAAGTAATGTGGTCCTTAAAGAGTAGCTTGTTGTTGGTCCCTTCAGGGCTGTTTTCTTTTGCAGAGAGGAAAATGGAATGACTCCATTTGCACCTATAATAAATGACCAGTTCCTTATACTCAGCTGCATGACGTGCTATTTTGATAACCAATATTCCCAGTTCTGAAGACTGACCTATTTAGTGTAATTTAAAGTCTTTTTTGTAAAGTACCATGAAAGAGATGGTTTTGGGCCATTAGTGTAGCATGTGGTGGTAATGGGATGGTGTTTTAAAAAAATTGGACAAGAAAATGGACCTCTTTGTCATATTTCGCTTATTGATCCCTAGATGGACATGTGGAGGGATATGTTTAGTCTGCATATCTTGATAACATTGCTGAGAATCAACTTTCACCTCTTGTTTACAGTAAACAAGTGTACAGAGAACTGCATAATTATTCTTCTTCAGGTTTTCTGCTATTACAAATATTATCACCTCATTTGACAGATGTATTCTGGTCACTTCCATTTCATTTGAGAATGTTCTGAAATGTAGGTAGAAAAATAGATTTATTAATATAACCAGATACTAATTTCTACTTTTTTCCTTTTTTATTTGAAAGATCCATGTAAATGTAGTTTATTTTGAAGAGCCACTTTTAAATAGAGTGCACATATTAATGCAATGGGTTTAATTTATGCCATTTTAATTAATTAAAGCATTCAACAATGAAATGGTTTTTTTTTGGTCTGGAAATGAAAGTGATTAATAATAGATGTGCTTACAAGCATAAATCTTTGGCACATATCATAGCTTACATGATGCTACATGGCTTCAACAATCTTGCATTGGTTTGAGGTATAAATTCAATGTTGCTGTCTTTATTTCTTCTGTTTTTTTATGCCTGATGTTGTTATTCTGCTGGCTGTTAGATTAAGATACAAATTTCTCTAATAAAATAAGATTGTGATGCCTATGTAATTATATTGAACCAAAAATTTTATACTAATCTTGTATTTTTTAATTTTATAGGAAGGTTCAATGTAGAATATTAGATGTGAATGATGTTGTAAAAAAAAGATTTATTCAATTGCTACATAAATTCAATACATTATTCTTTGTGTTTCTTTGGATATTTTAAGTCTCCAGATATGTTCTTAAATGCTTGTGTTAATAACTAATTGAAAATGAATTGAGATCTGCTGTAAATCTTCTGAATTTTATGAAACTCATTTTGTTCAGCCAGCAGTTTCTTTGATGATATTTTTTCATTCTTCTCTGCATTTTGCTTTTGGATATTCAACTTGGAGAAGCACATTTTGTTTCATTATGTTGGTTTTTTCTGTAGACTGTTACAAAAATCCCTTTTAATTCATGTCATGCTGCAGATTCATATCTCCTCTTTTAACCTTAAAATTATACATAGATTTCATTTGAATATCAATGTTTCACTTTCTGATACTTTTGGATGCGAACAGAGTGCTACCAGTAGTACTTAGGGGTACATAGATTTAATAGTTTATATAGGATGAATATCTAAAATATTATATAATTATGTATATATGTATATATTTTTTGGAAAGGGGAATTTTGTACCCTTATGAAGTGAAATTAGACCCTGTAAATTTGGCCAAATATTAACAGCAAAAGGTTTCCAAAGAACATCCCAGACACTGCCAGTTTTCTCAGTAATTTCAAGTGAAAATTTCAAATGCATGTAAAATTTGTAAGGTGAGAGGCATATGAGAAGCATGTTAAAATATTATTTCTTGATTTCATATGGCTTGTGGCAGGAGAAGTTTTAAACTGAACTAAACTGAAACTAATTATGGTCAACTTTTCTTTCTTATTTTTGGTGAGCACTATTCTTTCACATATTGGGCTTGAACTCTTAATGAAGGCTTCCAGTTTCACACACCAAAAGTGAAATTCACAGGCATGTCAGAGTAACAGATTCTGGTCAATATTGTGCCACATATAGTGTATCACATGGTTAATTTATTTCATATGTCTTTCAGAAGTCTTTCACATGTCTTTCAAATGTCTTTGACTTGGTTACTTTACATAGAGAGATCAATTGGAATGAATTTTGTTAAGACATAACCCTAAATTTTTTGTTAAATCTCTTAAGGCAAGATATCAGCAACACGGGCATGTCAAGCAACATGTCACAAAGGTCATTTCACAATCAGCAAAAAACAGGGCTCTGGGGATCTTGTAAAATCATCAATGATAATCTAGGATTTTGCTTACGTATGGAGACAAAGCTCTTAACTCTTTACTCCCTAGCATCAGCATGCACATTTTCCACAGTGTTCTTAATTTATTCCTCAGCGATGACAAGGAGAATTTAATTAGAAATCAAGAGCTGTTAAAGTTTGCAATCATTTCCTTGATTCTCATGACCACATTTCGATCAAAAACTTTTCAGTGTTCCTGTTTTTCTAATTTAGCAAGGAATTACGTGAGTATTTTTAAGAAAATGCTGTAATCCTTTGAAAAGTGATTTTTCAATTGCTGATCCTTTGAATGAGTTTGGAATCCTTCAGAATTTTTTGAATAATCACTTCAAATATTTTGTGATTACTCAGAGTTTGTATACATCCAATTCTTTCCAGCTAAATTGGTGATAATTAATTAAATTGCTTTTTACTTCATAGAATTTCAAGCTGGACTTTCCAAATTGAATTTTTTCCTTCAAAACACATTATCAAATGAATCCCTGAGCAGCGAAGCTGATGTGCACAAACAAGAATGTGTTACTCTTGTGGAAGGAATGATTAGTTCTCTAAACAACATGAAAAACAGCAACATGAAGGATGACAATCTCCTTAATAATGGACTCTCTGTTTCAAGTCAATCATTGGATGAAACATATGATTTGAATGGAATTGCTGACCAAGGGATTCCCCGCAGTGGTTCCCTTCCGGATATGTCCAATTATATGCAACCAGAGGATTTAGGAAACTGGCAAGCAAGCAAGACTAAAAAGGTATTTACTGCTACATTTTAATAAAAAAATTTGTGGAGTAATTGTTAGTCCTTGGTGAACACTGCAAATGAATCATGTGGCCAGTCACAGATGTTCAAGACTGTTGTAATTTGGATCTATACCATTTTCTTTTCTTACATGTAGCTCAAATAAAGAATATTTGAAGGTATAATTGTATCTCTATCTATAATGATTTTCTTACCACGAGTGCAAAAAAGCCATGGCCTTAAGTTGATTTGTCTGGTGCTTTGCTCTGAGAAAACATATATGATATTTTTGATAATCGATAAACAATTTTTAAGGTTTAAAATTATTCTGTAAAACTAACAGTTGAGATTCAAACTTTTAAAAGTGAACATACTAAATAGTTAATAGGATTATTTACAATGCAGTAATAAAAATGATCAAATGAAATATGATAACCACAACAATCAACATTAGGATGTCTTTTTAAAGCTTATACAGCACTGTGTTGAAAAATTATCAAGTTTTTAGTCTCCTCTGCACTTTGTAAAGTCACAAAATTGTAGATTGTTGCACTGATAAATGAATTTTGTTATAATTTCATAAAATAACAGTGTTGAATTAAAACAGACAATCAAATTAAAACCAAAAAAAAAGATTTTTTGGCAGCCTCTTTTATCTCTCTTCCTTCTTCATTGTTTCTCCCTGAGAAGCAAGGGGGGTACAACCAATCCTTCTTGTAATTTTGTATTTATCTCATCTAAATACTGTTGCGGTGATTTTCTAACTTTACAGGACAGACCAGTTTTTGATTTGCCAGATGGCAAGATAGCATCTAAATTAAAAGGTCAACAATCAGGTTAATTACAACAAATTTTAACTGTTTGGTCTAGAGGGTAAATTAAACTGTGACAACTAAATCTAAAGTTATTTTTAACTTAAACTTGCTAACTTTTTCTGTTCTTTCTTGTAACTTGTAACATAAACAGGGATCTTATTATGCTGACTTTGATCATGAAGAGATTAACTTAAATGACTTGCGTCAACTTGTTATCTATCATCCCACTGAAGAAGAAGAGGACACCTCTGACAATAATGAGGATGATGTTCATCATCATAACACCTTAAATACTTCAAATGAACTAAACACATCAAACTGTTCCCCAGTCAATAAACGAAAGAGTCGCAAGAGAGACAGTGCAGCATTGTTTGACATTTCTCTGGAAGATTTGACTGAGCCAGATTTTGCAGGACTTTTGAGGGAGAAGCACAGTGAAAAGCTCTGGTGGTGTGTTCTTATCGACCAGCATCTGTGCATATTTCCTTCTCAAGATCCAGAAGAAGTAGCATATGATGTCATCATCATGCCATGTTGTCAGATCTCTTTGGATGATCGGCTTATGCGCACACCTGTGTTTAGACTGACTCAGTCAGACATGGCGCCTTGGGTGTTTGTTGCTTCTAACAATGATGAACTGAAAGAGTGGATGAAGGTTTTAACTATTGCTGCATCTGCTGGTAAACATTCCTCTGTTGCACCTTCTAATACAAACGAAAAAAAATTATCTACTCCTCCCCAAGCTCCTCTTATGCAGTCCATTTTAGAGGAGGAGGAGGAGGAAGAACTTGATGAAGCATCTTTGAGTAGCTCTTTCAAATCAGATGCTAACCATCTTTCATCTCAATCCTTCAAGAAATGTTCTGAGTTAAATGAGGTAAAGGGCCTTTATATATAAAAGTAATCTTCTTAAATCTTTGATGATCTGTCATAAACAGTAATTTAGAGTTTATTTTTTTGATTGCTAACTGTTGCATTTTTATGCTAATTTTATCCTGTTTTGCAGACATATTTATTTCCCTTTATTTAAAGTTGTTTTTGTTTTCTTAAAGTTGGTTTGAAGTACTTATTGCACCTTAAGTTCTTAAATTGGGCATATTTAAATTTTGATGTGTTTGATTTATCTAGGAGGTTGCAGTTACATTTTACTGCTCTAACAGATAAATCATACAATGAAAGGTTTAATGTTGAATCTTAGCTAAAAAATTTAAAGTGTGAAATGACTCATCAATGTTAAAGTGGATATTTACATTCTACATCAATTTTGCGTGACTCGATGTAGTCTTGGAAAGAGACTTTTGTTGGTAGCAATTGCAGTTTGAGAACCTTATTAAAAGTAATCATTAGATTCAAGTGAGGAGTTGTTTCTCAGTTGAGTGTTATTAGTCAGTTTGCAGTGATGTTATTGGCTGCCAGACTTATGTGTTGGTAGCAAATATAGTTAATTGTTGGTTTTTTTATTAAACCCTTTCATTCCCATGATTCATTAGTAACTCTCCTGTCTGTCTGTTGTACAATTCTCATGTTGTTAATTCAGAGAATTTGGTATAGGATCAATTAACAATCTACCAATTAATATTTCTCTATATTCTCATCACTTATCTACTTAATATTGTATTGATGTTGTAAGGAGAAATTCCATCTTGGTCACTCATGGGAGTTAAAAGGTTTATCTGTTGGTTAATTCAGGTTCTTGTGTTCTATTTTGTCCATTCATTGTCAAGCCATCTTTGTTGCTATTCAAAGCCATCTGAGGTTAATTGGAGTGTCAAGTGTGGCAATTGGTACAATCTAGATAGAGATAGCTAGACTATATTTAGCAAGTTTTATCACCAAATCATAAATTGCGAAATAAATGTGTCTAATCATGTTAGGAATACAGTCTTTTTACAGCACAGAAATAGAATAGAAGTGGGTTTTACCTGCCAGTAAGCATGATGGTTTGAGTACTGAATCTTATCTATATCTTGAGTCACAGATAAGTTAAATCCATAATAATAGATTGTTCTTAAGAGGAACACCACATTGCTTATTTTGCATCTTTTTCCGAGCAAAGTGACATATTCATTAAGAAGCATTTTTAAGCAATCTTCCCCAGTGAAAATTGAAGCTTAATCAATATTGAAAGAAATATCCACAAAATCAGTTCACCAGTTACTTTGAACACTTAACCTTATGTAAGGTGTAATCATTTTAACTGCCACTGACTGTCAATTTCTGATATGGTCTTTAACTTAGCATTATCAAAATAACACTTGTGGTGAAGCTACTGGTGAATATCACTGTGTCAGATGCTTAATTTGAATATTAATGACTTTCAATATCTTCTTTCTGTATTGTCTCAGTTGCTTGATATAACTTCATTTGTAATTCTGATAAATTTCTAAGAATTTGTTACTTATACATTTTCCCTGAAAAGAAATGTAAAATTTGGAAAAGGTATCTACATTTTGGTTTTCTGAATTTAAACTAAAATCTATTTTTAAACTGATATACCCTGATAGAGTCGAGCTGTGGTGAAACTAGTCGTTGCCTTATTGCCTAGCCAGATGTCTGGGAAAATAGGTGCGCTATGCCTAATTAGAATGAATCAATATCAATTTTATATATTGGTATAAATTTATATGTAAATTGATCGCAAACAGAACTGAAAAATGTTATTTGCGTATTGAAGGAGTCTTATGTTATTTGAGAAGTTTGCTTTGATCACAAATATTTTTGGAAATCAACCACAATGCCTTGTCTTGCAAAGCTTTTTGCTCACATTCAGAGCTGGTCTATTGGATCACGTGTATGTATATTAATTGAATTAACACTGAACTGATAAGCGATATTTGTAAATATTTCATTTGCTATGAGAGGAAGTTATAGATATGAACAAAGCTACAAGCATGCATGTACTTGTCATATTTCTGTAAGCAGTTGTGATGCCACATTTCAGAGATATGAAGACAGTTCGAGCTAGGTGGAAGGATGTCTGTTGTTTTGTAAGGGATAAGTTGTTTCTTTGTATTTAGTCAACAAATTAGATCAAATTTCAAGGCTTGGCATAACAGCAATGGGAAAATTTCAACACAGTGTTAATGTTTTGATTGTGGACTTGAAGTTTCACTATTGCAATAATGAGTCCTGGGAGTGGAAACTGTGGAATTGGAAAAAAATTCTAGAAACCACTTGTAAAATATGATAGCATAACATTTTTAAAAACTTATAGTGTTATTGTTAGTATCAGTATTAACTTTTTTTTTTTCTTTTTTTCATGTTTGTGAGTCTGTTATTTTGTTATATATAGGCACTATTTTAGTAGGTGATGAGGTTGCTAAGGGAAGAACACAAACAAAATTATCTAGTTGCTTTTAAGTTGTTGCTAATAGTATGAATAATTGTTTTCACAGAGTGACAATAATCTGCCAGTAGGTTATGTGAATGGAGAATCTGTGAAAAATGGTTATGAGAAAAAAGAGCTACCTAAGAGGCCTGATGAAGTTGATGGAGAAAAGTTTGTAGAAGACCCTTATGAAGACGTAGCAAACCAAAAGAGAGCTGAAGAGAATTTTCAAGATGATGGATTTGCTACAGATGAATTTGACTCTGCTTCATCAGATGGTGGTGATGTATCAACAATCCCCCAAACACAACCAGTTCAGAAAGCTAAAAAGACAAAACAGTTCTTTAAATGGCTCAAGAAGAAGGCAAAGAAAGGCAAGCTCTTCAGTAGTCCTGAGGATGGGGTTGCCTTGGCAGGTTATGCATTCAAGTCAAATGACAGCTCCAAGCGCTGGTTCTTGATAAGAGAACAGAAATTGCTTTGTTTCAAAACAATCAAAGATGAGGATCCTGAAATAACAGTTGACCTGAATGGCAGCGAGATCAAAGTGGGAGAGGAAGAAAAAGCCAAGCTTGCAATTCAGGTGATAAGAGATGGTACAAATCATTTTACACTTGTGACCAAAACTTTGAAAGACTGGGAACGCTGGAAAAAGGCTTTCTTAATAGAATCTGGATTTATTCAACTTGCTGTCTCACTGACAGATACAAGTTCAGGGTTTTATGATCAAGAGGAAGATGGAGAAGAAGGTGAATATGTTACTCCCATAGCTTCTCCAGGATCAGAGAAGACTCCAACACCTACAAGCAACACTTTCCCGCTAAATAAAAACAATGAGACAGATGATGAAGACCTTTACATGGAAGTTGTTCCTTCTACGGTGACAACTGTGGAAAAATTGAAATCAACATCACCGTCTTCAAGTCTTCTGGAATTGGGACCACTCCCTCCTCTGCCACCTGATCTACCCCCGCGGAACACTCCAGATGGTGCAGAGGGAGATGGAAATGAAGAGAGCTGTCAAATCACATGGGAGAGTGAGGAGATTTATGAAGAGGTGTCCTCTTCAGTTGCTAATGCTGATAAAGTAATCAAATGGCAGGGCCTAAATTCCAAAAAAATAGAGGTGTGTCCAACTGGTATTCAAGGCAAACACTCTGATAAATCAGCTAAAGGTTAGTTATGTTGTAATTTTATTAACTACTTAAAGGAGTCAGGGTAATCATGTTATTTTCACTTCACCTAGAGTAGTAAAAATACAATTAAATTCACCATCTTACAAAAAGATGGTGGACTCACATAACCCAGAATTCTGCTTGCCACAATATGTCCAATTGAGGTAAAGCTAGTAAACCATATAATCTATTTTGTGAGATGCACAGAAATGCTTTTTTCTACTACATTAAATGTGATTTTACCACACTGACTTGAAACTTGAGGCTTGTTCATCTTAATTTTGAGGATCAATGAGATAATTGAGTTCTTAAGAATTTTCGAGGTTTTCTCAGCAGATTTCACCCTTTAACTCCCAAAATCTGATTGTTAACTCTCCCCTCTTGCTGATGCACATTTCCTTACATACATTAGTCATGACAATGACAACTTCTATTTGATGGGTTCAAGTATTCTCATTACTTGTTTGCTTGATAAGGTATTGATATTATGGGGAGAAGTTACATCTTCATCACTTCTGGGAGTTAAAGGTCAGAAAAGGAAAGGATTAGCTATTGATAAACAAGGAGCTTTGTTTGGCTTTCCTTTATTCCCTGAGGTTTACTGTTTACCTTAAAAAAGAAATGAGATTTGTAAGCAAATGGCCAAGCTCTTGTTGACTTTCAAATTGAAAGAGGAACAAAGAAAGAAGCTTAACTAAGTCGTATCAATCGTACCTTTCACAAAAACATTACATCTATGACATTACTCACATTTCATAGGTTTCCATAATTTAGATAATCACTTCTACTGATTACACTCCATTTTGTTTCTAGGTCCTGTCCCTGCTGGTGTTTCAGATGGTGCTATTGAAGATAGTGCTATAACAGCATCATCATTTCTGGACAATTCTTCAAAGCCCTCTGCAGGCAGACTTAATTCATCAGTCGGAGCGTGGTGTGCCAAAGGCAATGATAAACAGCAGTATCTTCAGATTGACCTTGGTAACATTTTTTAAGTGTTATTTTTGTAAATTAATATACCTAAAATTTGCAATATGGTCAATTCAATTTGAGAGATAACTTGTATTCGAGGCATATTTATGCTGAGGATCGAGGAGGATTTCGACTTCTCGAAATGTGTGGCCGCCATGTTGGGATGAGATATGAATTTCGTTTTAGGGGGGACCCAAGGGATAGGAGATAAGCAGGAGGACGCAGGGGAGAGGTGTGTGGGAAAAGCACTAGTACCCACTAGGTCATAAATCAAGAGATTGTACATAGTTTGTGAAATGAACGATGAAGGGAGATGAGAACTTCTTTAGAAGTAAATAAAGCAAGTAAGTAAATTTAGAAAAACGTACTGGACATGATTATTGAAATATTTTTGTAGGTGAGGTGGACAAAGTGTGTGGTGTGGCTTCACAAGGAAAACCAGGTTTTCTTGATCAGGGAGGTTGGTTTGTGAAGACTTACACACTGGCTTACAGCAAGAATGGAGAAAACTGGGCCAATTATAAAGAGTTTGGAATTGCTAAGGTAAAATCATTAGTTTGCTTGTGTTTTGGAGGTATCTCCAACTTATTGATTTCCTCGCTCTAAGGACTCCATATTTGCTCCTCAACGTGCAAGGGTCTTCTTTACCTCCGCCCCTCAACGACTCTTAGTTGTGTCGTTTTTTATTTGAGAAACAACTTCAATTGTTTTAATTTGGTAATCCAGAGCAAAAGGTTACTCAGCTTGTTTGTACATTTCTTTTATGTTAAATTGCTTGCATCAGTTCAAGTTCTAAGTGTTGTTCTTAATGCATTGTATTTTCTGACAGGTTTTCCAGGGTAACAGCGATCCTGACACAGTAGTCACGAACATGCTGAAAATGGCAGTGAATGCACGTTATGTGAGGATAAAGCCTCAGTCTTGGCATAACCACATTGCCATGCGTGTTGAGGTTTACAAAGGAGAAGCTAGTGAGTGCCTCCATATTACTTTAGGTGCTTGTTTTCAAAGGAAAAAAGAAGAGTTTGTGTGACTTTGGTTTCCGCATTGCGAGTAGAGTAGTTTTTTTTCTTACTGAAACAAAGATTCATGGTATCACAGAGGCATCATGTAAATTTTGATATCTCATTGATTCCAATGTATTAGTACAGTACTTGTCCTTGTCCTCGCTCGGGCCACCCACTATTTTTGTACTGCAATCAAGGTAGTGTTAGGTTGATTCAGATCATTTTCATTCACCCTTGAATAATCAAAAAGAAAATGGCTAAAGAAACGGCTCGTTATCAGCGCTTAAGTTATTTTTTTAAAATGTCCTTGTGCTCGAAAACTAAACGCAGGCTACACGATAATAAGTTACATGAAAGCAATAAAACAACTTAAAAAATAAACCAAATTTGCTCAATATGTTATAAATGAATTTAGACGGGCTCTAAGACACAGACTTTATTGATTATATCACAGTCGCTTCACTTCGGAAAACTGAACTCTTTGGCTCCTAACATCTTTTTAGTACTTCTCCTTACTCTCAGCTGTACAATTCTTGTGATGTTAGTTCGGATAGTTTGGTATTGTATCAACTAGTAATCCTGTAATTGATATTTTTCTTTATTCTCGTCACTTGTCTGCTTGACAATGTGTTGATATTGTAAGGAGAAATTTTGTCTTGGTCACTCAATGGAGTTAAAACAGATTTGGCGGTAGGAACTTTCGTAAAATTGTTTATAGGTCACACCTTATTCCTTTTTTTATCGCATGGTTTGGACCATTTTGTACGTTCTTCCTTTCTCAGGCTCGAAACTTACTGCTGGAATCCACAAATTAGCTGACACCCTGACAAAAACAACAAAGAAGAAAACAGCTGACCGGCAACGTGCTACATCCTCTCAAGTGGAGATAGAAGAGGAAGATGATTACAGCGCTGGTAAACCTACTTTGGAAAGAAATGATTCGTTTGACGAGAAGTTCAAGTACATTAATCGTCCATCCTCCAAGGAAAATCTGTTGGATGGAGATGAAGAGCGTGACAAAGAAAATCAAGTCACTGGTGTGGATAATGAAGCTGTTACTAACGAAGAAGAATTAGCTGCTGATGATTATCTGCAGTTGGTTAGAGAACCCACTGAAGAGGAAAAGCAGGTGGAATTGAAAGTTCAACAGAGAATCGAAGCGGGACGGAAAGGAGAACAGGTACGTTTGGTTTCTAAAGTCACCTTAATAACTTTATTTTTTTATATTTTCTTTTCAAATTGTATTTAGGGTTATAGGATAGGGAGCCACTTGTTCATGAGTTTATATACTGTTAGGTGTAACCCTGAGTAAATAACGTTGACAACTCTAGTCTCACTGATTAGTGCAAAATGTTTACGGGAACCGTAATGTACATAAACATTTCATTTTCGGCGACTACGTTTCTTATTTGAAGCAATCAAGTTTTTCTATTGGCGTAATACTAAGCTGTTAATTAAGGTAAAAATATGTTGAACCTGCTAAGAAGTAAGAAGTGGTAATGACGTGTGGTTTGGCATCTCACCATAACAGATTTCAATTTAGAGACTCGAGACAAGATTCTCTTTCATTGTTTAGTAAATGCGTGGTTCTTACTACAAATCCTTCGTCCTTATTATTCAACCCTAACGTTTTGATCATGTCGGTCTTTGTAAATTTTAAGAGCCGTTATATTGTTGTGAGTACACTTGACGTTATTTTTTTTGGCGAACAGGAAATATTTTTGTCAAATTCTAACACAACTGTTTTGCTCCTGCTCAAAGATTGGTAGATATGAAGTATCACAAGGAATCAAGGCTAGAAAAAGTCTGTATGAGAACAATCAACAAAGCGAGACGACCCAGGACCAAAGGAGAGACAGCGTATCCAAGGCTCCCAAGGAAACGGAGGTTGTAACAAAGAAACAAAAATACATTGTGGAAAAGAAAGAAGTTGAAGAAGAAAAAACTGAAAACAAAGCCAAGGATAAAAAGGAGAGAAATTCTTCTAATTCATCCCAACGGGGTAAGTAGCAAAGTACATATTTCGATCGCTTATCATATGAATGGAATTTGCAGCTAAGACTTTTAAGCAGATGGTACCGAAATTTTCCATCTTAAAGGCTTACAATCGGAAAGTACCTTTTTTTACTTTGCTGTTTATCATCCTCAACGAACGTCGAGGTTTCCGTCTAGAAAACAGTCATGATGGTGCCAACAAAAGGAGATTTTTTTGCCCAGTGATGTTACATACATTTAGGCAGCTTGTCTCGAGAAGAGTTATTATGAGATTTTCTAGGCAATGGATTTTAAAAAGCTAAAGTAATTGTAACAATACAATCTACATTATGGAGAAGGGGAAAGATACCTAGACGTAATGATGTGTGTGCACTTGTGACTCTCTCTTGGTGATGTTATGATAATTTTCATGGCATCTGGCAGGGTTTCTGATGACAGTGAATGTTATGGAAAACGGAAAATGAAATATTGATTGAAAAATGAAAATAACATGTGAAAGGAAATCCAATATTGAATTGGTTTCGCTATATTACGCCTGATGATTGGTCGAAATAAAAACGTGCCACTCTTTGCGAGTTTCAACCAATTCGATGTGAAGCTAAATCCTGTCTCTACTTGGTCACTTACGTTGTCCCGAGCTAGTCGGATACATTGATTTTTGATTATAAAGCTTATCTGAGGCTTGACAATTCTCTTCGCCAGATCCAGATAGAGAAAGAGAGGAGTTGGAGAAAACTGAAAAGGCTTTCCAGAACTATGCCAAGCAGCTGAAAGAGGAGGGAGGACCTGTTGTGAAAGAAAAAAGAGCTTCTATTGTCGCCTTAAACAGACTTAACTTCGAAGACCCGAGGAGTGCTTCAAAAGCTAAAGAGAATGGAACTTATCCTGAAAAAATGGAGAGTTTGCTGAAAGAAAAAGAAGAGCTTCTGAAAAGATG
This sequence comes from Pocillopora verrucosa, assembly GCF_036669915.1. NCBI lineage: Eukaryota > Metazoa > Cnidaria > Anthozoa > Scleractinia > Pocilloporidae > Pocillopora > Pocillopora verrucosa. The sequence goes on along the minus strand of NC_089320.1, from coordinate 10,600,122 downwards.
GAAAATCTGAGAAAGAGGTTATCAGTCGCCAAGGATAGGAAAATATTCTTCAGTCTGTCGACTTCCAGATCAAAGGCAACCACAGATGCTGACGCTGAATTCCATGAATCTCAAAATGAGATGACAAAGACAAAGAAAAGACTTATGGAAATTGAGAATGAAACGAAAAATCTGAAAGTGATGGAGTTAAGATACCAAAAGACACCTGAGAAGACAAATCCGGAGAAGCCGCTTCGTAAAAATAGTAGAGAATGTAAGCTGGGTTCGGTTGAGGTACAAAGCTCAAGGATGGCTATTTCATCCCCGTCCTCTGGGAAGGACAAGGAGAAAGAGCTTGCCCAGACAGGAAGTGTGTTGTCTCAGATCAAGGTAAGAATGGACTAAGACGAAAAGATGTTTAAACTGGGATCATTCATTTTGTACTTGTCTTTAGTCGTCGTCTAATGGGCATTCTGGTTTCTGTGGAAAACATTTCAAAGAACCACCCGTTTAATTCAAGTTTAGAGACAGAGCTTCCAAGATTTGACAAGTGATTCTTCCGTTCGGCATTTTCTTACTGACAAAGGAATTTTTGTTTCATTAAAATGCCACTCTTTCGCTGAGTAGTTTGTCGGTTCTTATGAGCTGTTTCCTGGAATGAGTTTTTAAATTGTGAGAATTGATAGCTGTTGGATGGATAATTCCTTACTTGCCAGGTGTTTTAACATGCTTTCGCTCTGACGAAGGGCTAACACTCGAAACATCAGCTTCAGAAACTCTTTACAGTGGCAAAGTTGCATTGTCAACTCAGTTGATAAAACCAAATTTTTTATAGCTTACGATCAAAACGAGAAATAGATTTGAAGGAAAAGAGTTTATGTAGTCGATATGCGCAGTAATATAACATAACTATTAAGTCATACGTGACGTTGGAGAAAGTCAGTAATCCCCGGCCAGACCTTTTAGAAATAAGGAATTGTGTTGTTACTTTTGGGGAAGCGTTCACAGTTTAAAGAAAGTCAGTAATCCCCGGCCAGACCTTTTAGAAATAAGGAATTGTGTTGTTACTTTTGGGGAAGCGTTCACAGTTTATTAACGGGACGTTTCCACTCTGAATGTAAACCTGATACTAAGCTTGCAGTTTTTATTTAACCAAGAGCAACTTAACTCACAGTTGTTGTTATTTTTCAGGTGTTTGAACAGATGAAGAAAAAGTGAAAGCATAAGGAAACTCAGGAGTTATGATTTGTCGGAGGAACTCTTTTTAATTTGGAGGAATATTTCATTCTGAGTAAATTGTAACTTCTACCTCTAGAATTTTTCGCCAAGAAGGCAACATACTCATATTGTTGTCTAATAAACTACTGTCAAAGCCTCCATACCTGCGCTAACACGTAGTTGCGTTACGTGTTGAAGCTAGTGGTTGAGTTATTAAGTGTTATTGCGTTTTAGCAAAGTGTTCACTTAGTGACGTGACACAAGTTACCTAGCGTGTATGTTTTCAAGACGTTGTACAAATAATTAAGTTAAGTCGTGTCTTCATCTTGAGTTAATCTCTCTGTAACGTATTAAAAAAAAAGACGCTAGTCCTTAATTATATTTGAATATTCAAAACGTGTTTTTTTAAAATACATTAGAGAGAATTATAACTGCATTTCATCGATTTCCATTCCTAAACAATTTCTAGCTCACGATGCGAAGAGAGCAATCACGCAAGTAGCTGAGAGTTTTATTTCAGTGGTCGTTAAGAACAACAAGTGGGTACTTTTACTAAGTTTTACTCAACTTAAAATCGCTAGTATAAAATGTGCACTCATTATAGGAGAGTGATACTTTTTATTTCATGTGTGTGGTGGTTTGTTATTGTCATTTTTTAACGGTCAAATTCGATTATCTAAGTCACTCCGTTTTAATTGCTCCGCACATTTTGAAATATAACATACTGCTTATTAAATATGCACCATAATAAAACTAAAAAATGTTTCGTAATGCCACTATTGGTAATTGTAAATTGTATTTAGGTGGCAGTAAGAATTATTTTTCCGACTAGCAAACGTTCGCTAAGCATTTTGTTGTTGATGAATGTAACGAGCTGAGTGTTCTTTCAAGCTTCCTTAAGGTATTACTTAAATGTTGTGTCATATATCAGCTGCTTTTTCTCAGAAGTTTTCAGGTTTTTTTTGTGTGTAATTAGTTGTGTTAAAGTGACGCTCAAGTAACGTAATACTACTTCGGCTCGGGTAAACATCTATTGCCAGTTTAGGACAAAATTACAACCTTTTGCTTAAATCAATGAATGTAGAGAGTTTTTCAACTCGTTAGCAAATAAACTTCACATTTTAAGTTTTTCGTGAATTTCGTTTTATTTCCTGCTTTCACGATTGTGTTTTCCATGTACCGGCCCAACGTCAGCTCCCTTTGTAACAAAGGCCAAACAGAAAAACATAAACTCTCTTAACGAGCGAATGAGAGCTCAAAATGTTAAGAAGCAAACTGCTAGAATTGAAGGAAAACGCGAAAAACCATGTTACTAACGGTTTTACTTTTGCCTGTATTTTCGTTTACGCTCTTTGTCGTTCAGGCTAGGATTAGGTTAATCTCTTCACGAGGTCACAGCGGATGGTTTATTTGACTAGTCTCGGAACGAGTATTTACGTCTTTCGTTTGTTACAGAACGGTTTTTCAATAAAGTCATAGTTCTAGGACGGCAAAAATGGCGAAACTAACGTCCCTGTGAGAATGCAACCGTTCACCCCCATGCAAATCCTCAAATTTGGCAGATTGCGTAACATAACCGGGCCTAAACATATGTACCATTTATAAACGAGTCCTGTGAAATGGCGCGCACACGAGGGGAATTCTCAGATTTTAATTTGTTAAAGGCCTTTGGCTTGGGGGAAACGAAGAGGACACTTTGAACGCCAAAAACAACGACATAAATTTAATTTTTCTAACAGTATCAAATTTTCTATTTAACTGACTTATTGCTCCGTCTTAAGCCTTTATTTTTTGCTGCGCGAAAAGTTTGTAATCCTCTCAGCTGCGCCTCTTGGTTTAAAAAACTTCCAGTATTCTCCGAACATCCTGTATCTTCTCTAAAAGAATAAGGAATATAAATGTTTTTCCGTCGCGTGTGTGAAAGGGAATGCTCAAGACGACTTAAATTTGTATACAAAGATGCCTTTGTTTTCATTTTTACTCCGCCGGTGCCACGTGGGTTTTACCTGGAGCTTTGGACTCGTTTGTTTATGTTATGACGATATGTGATTGGTTTAATATACATCTTGCCATATATTCAGCCAATCAGAAACCAAAGCCGCTATCATAACAATAAAGGACCGGCATAATTCCGGCATTCGCCAAAATGGCGGTGTTCTGAGTTACTTTTCCTTTGGCGTGAGAACGTTTTTTCTGGGGTAAAGCCGTTATGGATCCGAACAATGGCGATACTGATGTTCTATTTTCATTTGGCCTTATCACTGACATCCAGTATGCAGATATTTGTGATCGACCAAACTCTGCAAAGACGAGGTGGCGTAGATACCGAAACGCTCTGTGTTGTCTGAAAGAAGCCGTAGAACATTGGAAGAGACCAAACAATTCTCCCTCGTTCATCGTACAACTGGGAGACATTATCGATGGCTTTAACGCAGATCTAATCGATGCAAATAATGGCGAGAGTAACTTCTCTCAAGAAGCTTTGGATGCAGTGATGAAAGAATTTTCTGAACTTCCACAAGAAATTCCCGTGTTTCACAACTTAGGAAATCACGAACTGTACAATTTTACTCGCGAGGAACTTTCAAGATCTATTCTGCACCCTTCCAACAGCTGTGAAAGTGCTGCATATTTGAGAAAGCATCAAAGCCTGCCTGATTCAAGCGAGGAGGAGACGAAACCATTTTACTTCTCGTTTGTACCTCATCCCAAATTTTGTTTCGTGTACTTGGATAGCTACGACGTAAGCCTCCACGGTGTAGACGAAGGTAGTCCTAGGTATAAAGAAGCTCTGGCAACGGTGCGTAAGTACAACAAGAATGACGACTTCGAAAGTGCCGATGGTCTTCACGGCTTAAACAGACGTTTCGTTGAGTACAATGGTGCAATTGGCCCTGTTCAACTTCAGTGGCTGCAGGCAGTCCTTGAAGAAGCTCAAGAAAATGATCAAAAAGCTGTTATTTTCAGCCATGTCCCAATCTCTCCAGGAAACAGGCCTCGACGTGGTACAATAGATCTGCTTTGGAACTACCAAGATGTACTAAAGGTGCTCTGGCAGTCTGGATGTGTGGTTGCCTGTTTCCATGGTCACACTCATTATGATGATTATTTCATGGACAAACATGGTATCCATCACTTGACTTTTGATGGTGTTATTACAGCACCTCTTGATTCCAATGCATTTGCCACACTGCATGTTAACAATGATGCTATTATTATTGAAGGTTTTGGTGTCATAGAAAGTCGAGTATTGAAGTTTTTTCACTAACATACTTTGTGAAAAACTTGGTGACAAATTTTAAAGGTTTTGGTGTCAAATAGAAGGTCAAATGTTGAAAGTCAATTGCTAACCTACTTTGTAAATTTCTTTGCGTCAAATTTAAAGGTTTGAATTTTAAAATCATGGTAGTGAGAAAGCTTGTGCAAAGAAAAAGGAGTTATTAAAGGGGGTATGTTGAAATCCTGTTAGCAAATTGTATGGCTTAGGCAGGCAGTACGTGATACATTTCAGTTTTTTATTGATACCATTTTGCATGTTATGGAAAAAAAGTGTTATTCAAAAAATTGATCCCAGTTATGATAATTTCCAGTAAAAAAATGATGGTAATCGTTGGGTCACTTTTCTTTAACAAGTACATGTTTTAACAGATCTGAACTGATCTACCCATTTCAAGTAATATTTAATTGGCTATCAATGTGATGCTTCATCAAGATGCTGCTGTTTGTAAAATAGGGTTGATGTATATTTTGCTGCACTGCGAACAGTTCCTGGAATAATATAGAATTACTTGATAGAGCAGGCTGTTTTCAGTGGAGTGGGAGGAAGATTTTACTTTTACATGGGTCTTGAAGACTCATGCTGTTCTGGAGGTAAATTGTTCTTGCACATCCCTAGTTGTCTCAGACATAATACTTCTAGTGTGTTGGATACATGTACATATTTGTAAATGTATGGCATAAGCTATGGATATGGTACTCCCTTGATTGCTAGTCTCTGTTATTGCTTTCTCTAATAAAAAATGCTTCAAATAATAAAGAAAATGCCATATCCCTCCTCATCCAAAGGTTAGAGAAAATTCATAGGGCAAAAGGGGTTTTTGAATAAGTGGAACAGTCTCTAAGGGTATGGGCAATGCTAAATTGGTACTAATTTGAAGCGGATTAGAGATGGAGATAACCAAAACCCTTTTAGACATTTTCTCAGCACAACCTACTGTGTGCTTAGTCAGCAAAGTTACTCTTACTGGTATTTGTCTTCTTATGTAAGGTTGTGATGTCTGAAATGTCTTTTGAGCAAAAAAAATCAAAATATTTGGGCTGCAAATTATTGGTTGAATCTCTAATTTTTTAGTTCTGTGTTATTTTTTAAACATATTCCAAAGGCAATAACTTGGTTAATGGTGTACATTAATGTTCATAAAAGAATTTTAAAAAAATTAATTAAAACTGGATTAGAGAACACTTTAATAAAGTGGAATTTTGTTGTAGTGGTGATAATAAGGTGAGAACATTACAGAGCGCTATTTCCTCTATACTATATTCCACACCATATTGTTTATATTAATTAATTTAGCTATGGTATCCAGTGTGTTAATAAAAATGTTACCCATGTTTACATTTCAACTGCATTTCTAAAGACTCTTTATGTCTCTAAGCTGTACATAAATGGTGACAGCCACCTGTAGTGAGCTGAGACAGTTGGGAAAAATGGTCAGAGAAATTCATTACTTTCTTAGGTCCTATAGAATGTGTAAATAATTTACAAATGCCAAATTGTAGAGAATGAGGTGTAAAGATTTCTGTTACCTTATATTAGTGAGGATCTAATGATGTTTTACGCACAATTCGGTGCTTAACATAAATCAGTGGAACTAATGTATTAAATTTTTAGTTCATAGAAAAGTGAAGGGGAAATTACTTTAATACACAGACTTATATTATATAACTGAATTATTGCAGTCTTTCATGTCTGTTACCAAAATTATCAAAATGTGTGCTGTTTTAGAATCTACAGTTTTAATTACTTGTACTTCTTTCGCCCACTTTGGTACATTATTTATTGTTGAAGAAATTGCAATCATGAGCAATTTTTGAAAACAGCATTGGAGTTATTCTCAATTATTTACTAATCCATTATTTATTAAGCTGGTCAAGATAATAAGTCTAACTCTTATGGTGGATATTTATGTTATTTCTTAAATCATATTTTAAAAGCAGTGTTAAAAATTAAAACAAGAGTTAATTCATGACGTCTGTTTTTATTTGTGTTGACCCTCATCACTTGTCAGCAAGTGTTACCTACTGGTCAGCTGGTTTGGTTTGCTACCATTGGTACTCAGACCTCCCCCAGTAAGACTGGAGCGAAATTGAAAATGCTAACGAAGCATTTGTGATGCAACTGTTGAAAAAATTATGGTAGAGATGCAGAAAAATTTCGCTATGATGAGGTGCGAGGGCAGTAGGGAAAGCGATGTCTTGTTTTCATTTGGTTTGATCACAGACATCCAGTACGCAGACATTTGCGATCGACAGAACTACCAGAAAACAAAATGGCGACGATACCGAAACGCTCTTACTTGCCTTCGAAGAGCTGTTTCTCATTGGAAAGATGCAAAGAGTTCTCCAGCCTTCATAGTGCAACTGGGAGATATCATTGACGGCTTTAATGCAAATTCAATCGACGCTAATGACAGCGGAAGAAACCTCTCTAAAGAAGCTCTCGAAGCCGTGATGATCGAGTTCTCCAAACTTCCGGATGGTGTACCCGTTTTTCACAACATGGGAAATCATGAGCTCTACAATTTCTCTCGCCAAGAACTTGAACGATCTGTTCTTCATCCTTCAAACAACCGTCACACCGCAGCATTTCTAAACAGCGATGAAAGAGCTTCATTTGTGAGGCTGGAAACGAAACCATTTTATTTCTCGTTTACACCTCATCCAAAATTTTGTTTCGTTTACCTGGATAGTTACGACATAAGCCTTCTTGGCGTTGACGAAAGCAGCTGCCAGTATAAAGAAGCTCGTGAAATAATACAAAGACATAATAAAAATGATGATCTGGACAGTCCTATTGGTCTCTATGGCTTAGAGCGACGGTTTGTGAGGTTTAATGGTGCGATCAGCACAGAACAACTGTCGTGGCTCGAAGCTACTCTGAAAACTGCCGAAGAACATGGCCAAAAGGCTGTGGTATTCAGCCATGTCCCTATTTACCCTGGATTCACAGACACCATGACATTATTGTGGAACTACCAAGATGTTCTGGAAGTGTTATGGCAATTTCCTTGTGTGATTGCATGTTTTCATGGCCACACACATCAATACAGTTATGCAGTTGATGAAAAGGGTATTCACCATTATATTTTTGATGCTATTGTGGAAGCTCCTTTAGATTCTAATGCATTTGCAACCCTCCATGTCAAAGATGATTCCATTGACATTGAGGGCTTTGGAATTATAGAAGATCAGGTGTTGAAATTTTCTCACTAGATCGCACAGAGTAGCAGGTGAGGCAATCATTAGAAAAGGCGTAAATTTTATGTTTTTGCGTGCAGAGAGATGATAGCATGACTGTGTCTTGTGATCTGTAATGAACAAAATTGAGCACCTTTGCTCTACTGGGGCTTTTTTCATCTACTATTCATTTATGTAATAAAACATATAGGTGAGTGGTATAAAGGAGAAGGAAGCATGCTAAGGACAGTGAAAAGCAGCATCTGTTAGTTTTCGTTTTCATTTTTATCATTTTTATTTTCTATCATTTATGGTGCTACTTATTCCAAGTGATTTTTTTTGTCTAGAAGGCATCTCTCATGCACTGATTCCTGATCTAAAAAAACATTTTCGTGGTATTCTTTGGTTAAATTCTTTTAACTTGGCAAAGTTTCCAGTTGTGCATTACTTTAAGGGATTATCAGAATTTAGCTTTAATTTAGAAAAACGGGGTAACTCCCTTGTGAAGTAATTGATGGAGATTGAAGTTGACAAGTGAGCCAGTGCTTTTCTGTTATGAAAATTTAATGGCTCTCTGAATATTTGTTTTTTATTTCTATCATTGTCAGAGAGCTAAAGTGTGTATCTGTTGCTCACTGAGCTGGGAGTGTGTGTCTCAAAGTGATCAGTACTAAATGGGTACAGGAAGGAGAATGTAGATTGCTTTTGTAAGGGGGATAAGACTGATAGTTTTGGTTAATGAATCAGATATTGTGAAAACAGATGATGATGATTTAGAAAACTTGTGCAATACATATGCTTATGCTGTTTTTTTTAGACTGTACTGTAAGATTCAAATCAAATGCACTTTTACATTACTTTACGGGTAAGTTTGATGTTATTGTAGGAGATCATTCTCTTATTACCATTTGCATTTGACAATGGTGACATGTCATTGCCAAAATGTCATGTTTTTATATCACTACTCTCAAAACCTCTCATCATTAGAATGTTGTAGATACAACATAGCAATAAGATATTCCTAATATATTGTTGCATGAAAACTTTATAATGTGTTTTAAAATTTTCATTTCTTGTCCTGTATTACAGTTAAGTAACAGTGAATGGTTGATAAACAAATAAACAGTCAATGTCAGAATTTCCTCCAGTTAATAATAAAATTATGTAAAATTTATACTACCAACAACTTTTCAAATGACTGTAATTAAATCATCTAATAATGTTTGAATTTATTAATTGATAAGTACTATATCAGTTCTTATTATTATTGAAAAGTCAATACATGTTTCAGGAAAAATAAAAACCTCAAGGAAATTTTATTGCAGTTGAATTGGACAATTTGATATTTAATTTGGGTAAACATGTATTCTCTCCTGGAATGTTGTTATTTGTTTGTTTACTTCTTTTTTAATTTTCAATTGATTTATGTGCAGTTCAAGCTGAATGTTTGCTTGGAGCCTTCAAAATTTACCTTGCTCCTGTACGTGCGAAGTAAAGTTTTAAAGTTTTAAAGCTTTGTATTAGCTGGGGCAATTTTCAATGGAGTATTGAAAGAAATCTGGGATTGTTTTGGTGATACATCACTCTGCTAGCAGCTGACTTGTCTTAAAAACTTGTGCCATCATCCTAAGACCCTCAACTAGATTGAAGCTGAACAAATCTCGACTTAATCACTCTCATTTCACTATTTGCTTCTTTTTACTTTGCATTTCCATAGGCATCTTGTGATATTTTTCTTTGCTCTGTTTTGCTGTTGTGATGGTTTTGGTTTTGCCCTGTATACTGTGGTAATTAGATCCAGTCAGGCCAAAACAAATGCTCATGACTGTGAACTTGATGAATTAAGTTATTCAACATTACAGAGTGTGCCTGATCACCGACAGCTTAACTCTTCAGTTCATTTCTTTTAATTTCTTTCTTTTTCCTTTTTTTGCTGTAGTAAAGACCCAGTTTTATAAACATTCACCCATAAGTCTCGAGTTTCTTGAACCCCTCACTCCCCCCTCCCTTGGTATGTTTTCGTATTCACACGCAACGGCACGCACAATTGAAGAGCTTCGCTACAAAATTTCCCAAAGTTACACGCTTTTGCAGACCGGATGTTTTACGAAATTACGGAGTTGTATGACTTAATGTAACGGTTGGAGCCCTCCGCTGCCAACTTGAAAAATCACATATATCCACACACCTTCAAATTAAAAGGAAAGGAAGCGGAAGTCAAAATGTTCTGCAAGTGCTTGGCCAGCGAAGAAAATTGGCTTTCAAATGAAGAAAGTGGGTAAACGATTCTGCCTGGTGTCCCGAGTGGAAGACCACATCTCAGACTCAAGCCCGATTATTAAATGTTTTGACTCAGATGACCTAGCAGAGAAGGTTGAAAAATGTTGGGTAAAAATTGATTTAGTCAGCGTGGGTGGTGTAGGGAGTACCTTAGCTTGCAGTTGAACAAGAGATAAGGTATCTGTAGTCCTCCCCCGAAAATAAACACCTATTAAAGATGTGGAAAAAAGGATGGTTCTTGGATCTCCTAGCTCTTCTTCTATTCTTATATCAAAGAAGACCCACGAAAAAAAAACTCGTAGAAGAAAATGAAAATGACATGCATGCCAAACTCTAGACACTTCTTGAGAAAGTGAAAAACTTTCCAGAGGAAGAGTGTATTTAAATTTGTGATTTTAAATGGCGACTGTATCGGTTAACCTATGCTACTGGTAATGTCTCCAGTTATGTTTCCTTTGCCCCTCTAAGAAACCAGGAGAAGTCTACACGAGGCTTTTTCCCAAAATTGACTCAAACGAAGACTCGGACTGCTGAAAAATGTGAAAGTGATCAGATTGAATTGAAAATGTCTGCCAGGGATTAAACCAAATAAGGCCAGGGGTTTCATTTCATTAAAGAAAGTTTTTTCTTATTGTCGGTCTCCGTAGTAGGAAAAGGAAAGACTGTGGTAAACATATGTGAAGTTTTACATGGCATTGACGTATTCATATTACAATTACTGGTCCTGAAGCGTTCATGATTCAGAGGTCTACAGTGCCTCAGTGTGATCATCTTGTTCATGCCTGAATGTGAAAAGAAAAGTGTTGAAGGCAAACAGCGAGCATGTGCCACCGACAAATTATTACCAAAGACAACCCACGGTAAATGTAAACCTTATAGCGCATAGGCAAGGCAAGAACAATATTTCGGCGGAACCTACGTCTAAATATGTTATTTTCACTTTTCCATTTCGAGGACAAAGGTCATATCAGAAAACTTGCAGCTTTATCAAAGTTAGGGTTCAAGTGAACACAATAAAGGCATTAACCTCACAATTTTATTATAAAATGTTCCATCAAAGCTTTTCTCTGCTTGGTGTTGTATATTACATAATTGTATAATAACAGACTGAGTTTTTCCACTATCCTTTTTCTATTTAATGAAAAACTAAAAATTTTCAAGCATTGGCGATGAAAGACGGTATTCTATTGGATAAAATACCGTCTTTCATCGCCAATGCTTGAAAATTTGAAATTTTAATGTTTTAGCCGATGTACCGGGTGATTTAGTGATTTCTTACCATGTAGTGCTAAGCGGAATGGTCGTGTTTTAAAATAGTTATTATATATAGACTTTGAACACCAATCCATGCCTTAAAATGAATTGATCAGTCGTTGCCCCGAAATTTTTCTCCAGATGTTTCTCTTCAGTACATCAACATGTCAAAATATTTTTTCTTTCTATTTATTTGTAACATTACTGTAAATAGAAAATCAGTTTCAATTGGTTAGCTTTTTTTTCAGTCACAAAGCAAGACAAAAAAACTTGCACGCGCGAATAAAGCACGGCAACAACGTTAACGGTGTTAGATTGAAAGCTTTGTTCTTTTAAAAGTCATTTATCCTAGAGCTAAAAAGGAACAAGCCTCGGAGGACCAGAAATACTCAATTTTTTTCACTTTGGAGGTTATTAAAGGTGACGCACCATATAGGTTCGTGTGCATGTCCTTGACTAATCGTAGTCATGCTAAAAATATCATATGAACAAACCCGGGGAACATTTTCATGTCTCTCTCGCTCCGAGAATTGGATTGTCTTTCTCTATTTCCCTTCCATAACGATCTGTAATGATTAGAGACCTCTAAACGAAGGACTGCCAAAAAACGTGTCCAGACTGTGAGAGGGTGAGCCATTTTCATCTTGTAGGCTTCTCTTTAACCGAAGCTCGGTTCAAGAAAACTCCATAATCAGTTTTTCGAACGAATGTGACTAACAAGAAACTGATAAAATGAGCCATTCCTCATTTTATCACTGAACTTCTTGTAGGTAACAATGGTGAAAGAGCTGTTTCTTGAATTTCTGTTGAAAATATGAATATATTGTCCGTTAAAAAACAATTGAATACAGTTGTTTGAATGTATTTTTTGAAAGGCTTTTGCATCGTATTTAATCTTCTCGAAATGATTTCGCTATACTGGTGTGTTCAGTTTTTCCCTCATCCTAAGTGGTATGGGTTTTCCAATTAAATATTTGCTTGACTTTACTTTTAATTCATATTTACACAACATTTAATTGTTGATGTTCGAACCACCAAAGATGCTGAGAAATTTTTCCCGTTTTTTCCGGACCAAATCAACTTCTGCAATGAACGAATAGTTACCCTTAACCTTTCTTGAATATATTTTTCAGCTAGCTGAAAGCTTGCGGCTTGTCATATTTCCTAAGTTTTAATTTTCGTCTCGTATCAATGTAAATAAGCGTGATATCTACCTCCCGAGGAGTCAGTCCTTTCAATTGCCATACTTCTTGTTAGCTGTTTTTTTGTTAGTGTATCGTTCCAAGGAGCGCATCTCGGAGGTTGTTGCCCATCAGTATTCATGGTAACCAGCACCTGACCATCGTCTTCTGAAGGAGTCTTTTCTTCCCCTGAGAGATGTGACGTCAACATAATCTTAGGAGATTGTGATTGGTTAGTCTTACTACCGACAGACGTTTGGAGAATGGAAAGCGACTGATCACATTGAAATTGACCAGCAGGGTGGCCATTTGTAGAAATTTGTGCCGGACAAGAGATAGTGAAATCAGGATGCTGTTTGACTTGTACTTGAGAAGTAATCCTTGGGTTGAGTGCCCTAAACTAGAACACAGAGGAAAATACGTCTTAGGGGTAGTATTGCCCAACTAGTATCTGAGTGGCGTAAGTTTCTAAAGTTTTTGTCGATGGGAGAGTATAACAGGGTAATTTAGTATTATCAACTGAGTTGAGTTTCAATGCCGACGTTTCGAGCGTTAGCCCTTCATCAGAGCGAACGCTCTGACGAATTCTGAGCGAATTCGCCCTAACGCTTGAAACATCAGCTTTGAAACTCTTTTACGGGGGCCATTTTACGTTCTCAACTCAGTTGATAACCCTAGTATCTGGGAGGCACTGGTTCAAATTCCCAAGAATTCTCAACTTCTTTCAGGCTTTTTTTTCCTGCAGTTCATGGCTTTATTTGATTTTGAATCCGCAAGTCGGATGTGAAAAGTATTTCACTGAGAATTATAGACAACTTTGCCGCTAATATAGCCAATAGAAAGTTCCGAAATTTTCTTGACATTGCATGATGAAATAATACACGACAATACACTCTATGTCGTTTAGGCGTATGCAATACGTTTCATGAACGATTCTTTAGCCCTTGGAGTGAATCTTTTTTTAGCACATTACCTCTTGTTTTAAAGTGGTTTCTCCTAAAGGGTGGTCTTTAAAATAATCAACTACAGCTCCGATTGTCGTAAAGCGTCTTGCGCCAACGTAGTAACCTTGGTCACGTGTTAACACGGCATGATGGCAAACGTATTTTCCCGCGCTGCAGAAAACAAGGTTAGAAAGTGTTTCATTTCAGAAACCTTCCTGTTAGTGGGCGTGAGAAAGGAATTCATCTAAGCATAAGAATAAAGGACACCAAAATTTCCTTATTTTAGGTTGACACCTTGTTTTGCCCACCACTCCTTCTCCTCTCGCACCCCGCCTTGCCATCGGTGTACAATGGCCAAGAGAATTTGTGATGAGAGGGTTAAAAATTATTTGAGCAAATAAGACTAAGGGAAATTTTTGGTTATTAGTAAAAAACTAGTTCGAGAGCTTGCTTAAAAAGCTAAATTTTAGCTTTATGGGGAGTTGTAATCGAAGTGCTAAAGGAGCATCTTGGTGAAAGTTTCTTTAGTGACATCAGATCCAATTTATTTCCTGCATGAAATTTGAATACGACCGAAGGATTACAATTGAATTGAAAGTCCTGCATCATCATATGACACGATCGTTAATTTTTACTGTGCACTCTTGAATTTATACGAGTTTTGTGCGGCATTTGAAAGAAACTGTGGTTTTGAGGGGGTATTCTAAGTAAAACTAACCCATTTTAGGTAGGACAAGTGATTTGTAAGTCTTTTTTGTGTTGCGGTGTTAAGACGCTTTTTTCATTATCGTTAGACAGGAAAATTTTCTCTAGTAATGCCTCACTTTCCTCAGGGTATCAGTCAACTAACTAGTGCCGGGCAACTTGTGATGTTCTGGCATCCCATCTACTGGAGGCGTAAACCCACTAGAAACTCTTACTCGTATTATGACATTGAGACTGGTAAAAGTTCCGCCATCAATGAGCCAGGAGACTCTTAGGAGGTAAAACAAGATCAAGAAGTAAAGCCATAAAATACCCTCACCATATCGAGAGAAATAACTCTGACGTCATGTCATGGGAAAATACAAAGGCACCAGGCTCCGCTTGAGACAGAAGCTCCTCGGCTTCAGAACGGCTCAGCTTAAATGGGCTCCAACTGAAAGAACGGTCCCGTAAGTAAAGTTTGAGCGTTCAGTTACTTTCCTTTGAAGCAGATTTGTCAATATGTAAAACAATAATATTTACTACCATTTCTGTAGATGAGCATTTCCTACAGCACGAAAAAGTGTAAGCTTCAACATTCTCTCCCACTCCACCCTGAAAATATTATTTGCATAATTCAGCCACCATTCAATCAGAAGCTAAAAATGTATTTTGAGTGAACAACATGTTTAGAATCTTTCACGGTGTGTTGTAATTGTAAACTTTCAACATTTCCACTGTTAGGACCATTGTTGGTGTTCTTATCTGGGATGAAATGCAGGTGGCGCAAGTTAAAAACTTGGCTTTAATGCATTTTGTATTCATTACTTTCGTTTATTGTCGGCGAAATATCTTCCCCACCCCTCACCCCAAAAGAGACAGAAAACTTCATGGAAAAAGAAGAGAAATATTATTTCAAACATAGGCACCCATTTTTTTCTTTTTTCATCATCTTAAGATTGGAATCGTAGAGGTAGTCTTTTGTCGCGGACGAACGATGATCGAATGTGAGAGAGTATAAGAAATCATGTGCGTTCGTACATCAAACCTTTGATAAGGCCAGGGATGTCTCTGAGTAGCCTCTTATCACTCTAATCGCTCGACTTTACGAGAAAAACTAAGAATATATATGTTTAAATGGAAATATATTTTAACAGAACAAATAAAAAGGTCCTTCTTCGTTTCTCCCTTTTTACATAGATTTTGATCTCTAGGTGATGATGATTAAGATATTAAGAAACCGCGTTGGCTTTCATCCCACTCATATTTTCCAGATGGTTTACCGCAGAACTTTGTCAAAATATCCAGTCAATTTTCGACTCAGTTTTTCGAGATTTCGGGACTATTATCGTTCTCTTGTCAGTTCTCATTTACTTAATATTCTTTAGCACATCTCATTTCTTCAACGTTTCGCTCTCATCAAATCTTGTCGGAAAACTAGCCAAGATTTATGCTGATATTTCAATTTACGTACATAATCATCAAAGAACATTTTCCTAGCCTTTTGATCCTTATACTAGATAAGCTGCAAAATTAAAAAAGGCCACTTTTTCTCTTTCTTTCCTTGAATATCAGCCGCGCATGATTAAGTCAATCTAATGATAAAGAAAATCCCTAAATCAAAACGCTTATTTCGTTCTACAGATTTAACAATCACTGCACAGTCTCAAGATATAAAGCTGACCAAAAAATAATGTTCGGTGCTTTTCGCTCTTTATGTAATTTCTTTGGCTCGTTGTGGCGGCGAAGAAGTGTCAACACGAAGCAAATGCTGACTCGAAAGAACAATAGTCTGGCGGCTGCACTGAATGAATTTCAACCCTATTTTGTTTACACACCTGCTTTCGTGTTTCGTGAGCGGTACAGGGAGACAAAAGCTTTCTATCTTCATAAAAATAATTTCTTTCGCAGATTTATGGTCTTACAGCCCTTAGTTATTAGATTATAGCCGCGTTCATAGGTTAGAACATCGGTTCATTGTTATCCCCAAGCGTAAAATTACAGTTGAACAGAGTTTTTTTGAGCCAATTCGTCAGACATGTGCATTTCCATCCAAGCGTCTAGGAAACGCCGAAAATTATGCGCATATGAATAGCCTGGTGAAGAACTGAAGTGTCAATTGAAAACTGAAAATACGTATAGCTGTTCTCAAAGTTCTTTATCTATGCTTTCAAAATTTATTATTAAACTCTTGGACTAAAGAACTCGGTGAAGTCGTTACAGAGTGAAAAAAAGCCATGATTAGCGTGGAAGAGAGGAAACGAGATTGCAATAGAGAAATAGGTTATTCCTTAATAATGCGTTTAGCAGGTGAAGATTTAACGCGAAGCAAAGTTACGTTATTTTCATTTTTCGTCGGTAATTTTAGTTCATATCGATTAGCTGGTTTATCTGTCTGCTTTGCTCCTTTGCCTGTGGAGGTTTTCCTTTTCGTAATCAGAATCTGCTTCATTTCTCACTAAAAACAATTTATATTGAGTAACAGCTTATAATTCTCCGACTGACTCAGTCATATTCGAGATTATGGTTTTGTTTTTCATGACAACCGTTCGAATGTTCTAAAAAATTGATTTTTAGATTTTTCTTCGTTCTTGCTTGAACTAGGAATTTGTGGATATAATCGCATTTGTCGCCGAAAGAAAGAGATAAATGAATTCGGTACTCCAGGAAAGAAGCGATTGCCAACTTATAGGGAACTGATGCGTTCGTTCATGGTCCACATCGTCGGGAAAATTAGTTGCTCCTTGGTCAAAACTTCTCACAGTACCGACATTTTTCTTTTGAAAGCGGCCTGAAAGCAGTTGGCATAATAGTATTTCAGTCTTTCATAAGATAAAGATACTTACATTGCGGCTTCCGCAAGAGTTTTTATGGTGGATCCTGAGCATTTTGTCGATGATGTATGCGATGCAGAACTTTGGCTGGGTCGCGCGTTGTGGGGGTTCCAGCTCGTGTTGGAAATAACAACAACCGATTTCGAACAACCAGTACCCATCTGCTCTCTATATTGCTGTTAAAATCCTCATGGTCCGAGCGAATCGCCGATAAATGGATACAACACTTTCTCTTCAGGCAGCATCCTCACTTCTTAATCAGCTTTCGAGCGAATATTCTCCCGCTGAATAACTGCGAAATTATTCAGAGATTCAAAGTACCTTGTCACCTCACTATCGTAAAGTCAAAAGGACTCTTGCTCGTTTAAAACCAATTTTTGCGAATGTTTGACCTACTTTGTATTTAAGGCCGTCGATAGATGGCTGTGAAAATAATTTCCTTTTGATGTCCGATTAAGGAACAGCTCTTCTTTCACGCAAAATACAATAAGATGTGGAAATAACTTCTCAGCGTAAACGAGCAGGTACATGAAAGGTTCGAACTGTTGGGATATTTCCTTTGGTTGACACAAAGGTTAAATACATTAGCATTTTAAAGGTTTCCATGACGACATAATGAAGAACTTCGATAGACATTTTGTGAGCGCTTTACCCAGCGTTTTTAAATTGGAATTGAAATAGTGCACCCGAAAGTTATCTCACAAAATGAGGGAAGTAAGTTACTCTAGGTGTAAATAAAAAGTCCTAAATCGGGCTCGAAATTTATAAACAAAAAAACAGTTGAATTCCGCCAATTAAGTTTGTGAATTCCAAGGGCAATGATTGCGAAATTAAGAGTGATTCCTTCATGATGTCGCATTTAAACGAATTTTGTTTTTGATGAAACTTGCATTGTAAGATTAGTCGGCAAAATTTCCTGAATCAGTTAACTGTTTGAACAGAACTCAGATCATGATAATGTGAGAGGTAACACAATAAACCAGAATGGTTATTAATTCTGCGCAGGCTGTTACTGAGTAATATTTTAAAAGATAATTAATTCATAATTTACGGAGTTTACAATGAATTTTTTTATGAGCCCTTTGAGTAGACATTTCAAAATATAATTAAAGAGATAGAAACAGACGATTAACAAATCAGTTACTCGATTTTTGTAGGTCTTTCCCCTTTGGTATCGATTTGTTACAAGATACCGAAACTCCTGCGTCGTAAGACAAGTGTTTGGCGCTTGAGGAAAGGTTACAGCTTTATTGCTTTAAATAAAAATAAATTAAGCATTGAAAAACGCAACCAGTTTGATAAATTGACTGAGAAGGATTTCGTCTCAACAGAGGTTTGCTGTTTGGTGTGATCCTGCTGTTCATCAAGACCATCAGTGCAGCCAAGGATCAAGATGGCGACTCTCTATCTGTCGAACATCTTGCATTAATGAACGATATTCTTCAGCTAACAACAGGAAAATGGTAAAAAAAAGATCATTTTTCGTTATTTGGAACCTCGCTGTATACAGGGGTGTCTACTGTACCATACATTTTATCATTTCAAATTTGCAGAGGATCGATAGTTTTACCGGAAATTCGTATGGGATTTCAGAAGAATCTTTTAAATTTTGCAGGTTAGAGGTACGATAGCCTTTTCATCACTGGTACATTATTTCAAAAATTCGAATATACGGCTTTGATCATGACCTTGAACATTAAATGGAACTAGTCAGTGAAGGATAGTGTTCGAAGGGTCTGAGAAAACTTTACGACATTTCTCAGTTGTGTTGATGTCACCCTGGGACATCCTAGTTCAACGCTATTCTGTGCGCTATTTTCCTAAAAGATGAAATCACAAGTTTGCAAAAATTTTGTCCTTTGAAACGTTTCCCAGCTTAAGCCTCTTTTTTGGTTATTCAGAAAGGAAAGAAAAACCTTTCGCACATTTTTTGCTATTTACACTTTGAATATGCATCCCCATTATGTCACGAAATTTTTTTTGCATATTATTGTTGATAGTTGTATTCAAAATTAGAAATAACGTACCTTAGCGCCTAGCCGGCGAGTTCTCCTCGACCATTTTTTTTGTGCATTGAAACTACGATTTGCGGCCAAATAGATCATGTTACGTAACTGTGACATTGAAAACTGTGAACACATGTCGGCAACTATGATGAAGAAAGGAGAAATCTACAAGAAAGGACGAACGTATTACGTTGCCGAAGCGCCAAATGATGTTAGCTTCAAGAATAGTACACATACACTGGGTGTTTCTATACACTCTTTTCTAAAAGATGTAGCTGTATGGCCAAAATGGACTCGTTTCGATTGTCTATATCGAGGAGATTCTACTCTTTAATGTCGTCGGCCTCATGCTCCGTACCGGCTTCGAAGACGGCTGTTACGAACACATACCACTAGTCAAATCAGGGGAGAGAACTAATGAATTGAGCTAAAAAGAATGCTGATTAAGGAGCCTGTTCCCACACCGTACGCGATTGTTCAACATTCTTTTCGGCTGACATTACGCAAGCGGAGAATGGTGAGTTCCTTACTGTTGTTTACTTTACGCGCTTGAGATGTACTTATACTCCTTGTCTTTCCACATGACTACATTTGCACTTTTCCTATCGCATGAAAATCCTACCAATGGTAGTTTCCATTGTATTTTTATTTGCATTTTTTGTGAACAGTGCGAAACATCTGGCGGATACCGGCATAAATACAAGCTCGAAGGGGCCGTGTATTCTGCTAACCTAGGTTTCCGAAAATCCATCCCACGTGCCATCAATTCTCCGCTGCCCTCAAGAAACTAAAAGTAGCAACAGTAACAATGTCATTGTGATAACAGTACTGCAACGAGATAAATAAAGAAGCAAATATTTAATTGAATTAGATGGTAGCGAATCTAAGTGCTGTGTGAAAGTCGATGCGTACGAAATATTCGCTTACAATACTGATGTCAGTTATTTGCCATTGAGCGAAATAGGCCATTATGACAATGATAAACTTAAACCGGCTCGACGACGATAGCCTCTGCCTTTGCAATCTCTGAGCAAAGGAGCAACTTGCAGTGAAACTGCCCGATGACTTCTCGACGAAAAATCATCGTGCCTAGTGAAACAGCTGATTCTATCGTCAAAATTTAGCTTTTGGTTTGCTAAGGGAATAACTGTATAGCAACGAAACTCTAGAGCATTGACCAAGGGGAACCTTCGCCGCACTTGGTGCGAAGGAATAAATTGTTATGGCAACAGAAACGAACACAGCTACCCATTCTTGACATAAATTTCGCCATAGAGAACAAAACACAAACGTAACAAACTAAACATTTATTAACGGGAGTCTTTTTGTTTTAATCTTGACCTGAACACCGCGGGCGAGAAACCGCTTTTGTCACTCTTTGTGGAAATCTCCTTCGTAGAGCTAAACCGTACTTGCAACTTCTTGTAGATTTCTTCCCTACTACTTGGGTACGATGCATCACAACTCTCGGTAGAGCCTGCTGATGGTAGGTGGACATCGCTATCAGACATCATTTCAAGGTATTTCAACGCAGACTAATACAAAATTACAAGAGATGTGAGAGGTGTCAACTGAGAGTTTTCACATTTTTCTACGTCATCACCCGCTAATTCGTTACCGGTCCATGGGACACTTTTTTAAAGACAAAATAAGAGCGCTTAAGGGCCCGAAAAAACCGAGTTTTTAGCTCATTTATGCTGAAAGCAATGAATGAGGTATTGTGGTGAAGCAGATGTTGACGGAAGTTGTCCACCGTGGACGGAAATTGTACTCCGTAGCCGGAAGTTGCATTGTGGACCGTGAACGAAAGAAGTCTCGCATCCTACCCCTTCCCATTTAATAAAAAGTCAAAATTAATTTCGATGAAGCTCAGAAACTTACTGCACGTGGAAAGAAATAAAATGTTTGTATGGTTTGATAAAAATAATGACCTCAAATCACATTTCCGAGCTTATAAAAATGCAACTTGAATTGAGAAGCCGAAATGTTCACACCTAGGGGACCCGTAGTGGGTTCATTTCAACACACGCTGTGACCACGCAGAAGGGTATCAGAGGCAGCCGTATTGTTAAGCCGCGTATTTGGGTTCATCTTCAGTTGGTATAAAGTAATCATAGCTCTATCATTGTGCTGGTTTTCGGGAGCTCCTCAACGTACAGTCTACACATCAATAATAGCGGCCAAGGCTCGCTCGAACAAAAACCATAATACCAATGCGGTCAGTACAAAATGAAGACTGCAGACTGCAGACAGAGTACAAAATGTACACCAGGTACAAAATACAGATCGCAGACCGGGTAAAGAATGCAGACTGAGAATTTATACTGTCTTTTCGTCTGATACGTGATAACATGTCATCTTACAACTTACCGAGCGTCACGCAGTCAATAGTCCGTTTTACAGTTGTGTGTTTGGTTGCCAAGCCTTTGAACAGGAATGAGGCTAAGGGTGACCTTGTTATGATACAAACCTTGCTGCTTTTCAAATGCAAATTACTTTGTTATCCTGCAAACTAGATACTGGTCTCTATCACAACAAGGTCACTTTCAGCCTCACTCCAAATCAAAGGCTTGGTAACTAAGCACACAATTGTAAAATGGCCTATTTTCCGCGATCTTTTGCACTTATGTGGAATATTCCTCGCCCGTTTCTCGATCACAATCGTGCTTAATATAATTTCAAGCCTTCATATAGTATTCTCACTTTGCGCACGAGTTGGTTGGTGTGATGTCTGGACAGAATTTACCAACTTAATAAAAGTAGATGTAGATCACGGTAGATGTAGATGTAAATGAGACGCCACTATCGAATATTTAACACGCGCAATATTCGAGAAACAATTGACAGCTTTGCACTTGGTCCATACGTTTTATCTTTTTAACCGATATGAGGTTATTTTGTTGACAAAAATGCGAACCGAGACCAAAACTGTTCCTTCGATTTGATACATTTTCAACGTTCAGGAGTGTACATACACTGATTTTCACATATGTGCCTTGTATTGTTACTGACTTACACGAGGAACCAGCGAATTTTTATAGGGAAAAGCGAAGCGTTGCTTTCGTGACTAGCCATTTGTTTACTTCTCTGGTGGTTTTATCTCTCATCGGTTTGGTGACTACGCAAATATTAATATGTGAAAATCAGATTATATGGAGGCTTGAAATCCTATTAAGAACGATTGTGGCCGCTTTGTTAAAAACCAAATGCAATGGCCGCTTTGTTTAAAACAAAAGATATCAAGAAACGGGCAAGGAATATTTCACAATTGTGCAAATGATCGTGAAACATGAGGGTTACTAATATTTTGCTACTAGAGCAACATTTACTGCCTAATTATGCCCACCTAGCCCATTTTCGGCCCCACAAACACACACACACACCAACAAAAAGGACTCTGTCTGCCTTATGACCTACTTAATGCAATGTTGTTGAAAAATTCCAAACAAAGTTTTGTTCACAGGTCATACAAATGTCAACTTTACTATAACAACGGCCGATAGCAAGTGGGTAGAGATTCAATAATTGCCATTTGCTAACTTCTCCAAAGGCGTATGTCAAAATTTTGTAACTTGTGTTTGGCGAGGTTGGTGCGTGGGAGGACCGATGTCTTTTGTTTAAATTTTCAGCTGTGTACAGAAGTTTAAATTTAGTCGCATTTCCTTTATGATAAAAGGCTTCGAATTTAAATTAGTTGACAGTTTTTTTTGGAATTAAAACTTTTTGTCTAAACATTTAGGGCAACGCAGAAATTGTGCAGATAGATGGCCGAGTTAAGACGCAGTCAGAATCTTGTAGTTTCCATGGAAGACATTGTAAATGAAAAGGGTCATGGAATTTCCCGAACTAGAAATAAGGATTGCAGGCCAGGAATCTGCCACGCGGCTGAAAGATAAACAGTTACTGCAGATGCTAGTATTTTTTCGCCATCACCAGAGATGTGGGTACTGAACCACTCGGCCATATCAAATGCGCTGTCAATCAATTGCCTACGACGTATCTGATTGGTTCACACATAAGGTGTGATGCATGAGGTCGCGTGTCCTTCGGAAAAACCCCCTTGTTAGTTTGCTGTAAGTTTGGTGTTTGCAAAGGCCCAAAACAAGCTTACACACGGTCAGTTACTTTTAGGTACATTTAAAGATACATTTTAAAAAGTGTGTCCTCAAACCTGAGCCGAGTTTGGGATCAAATTTAACGAAATTTCGCACAAAAGCAAACTTGTGTTGGAACTTGAATAAAGGGGTAAGTTTCTAAAGAAACTGTGGTGCTGCGTCGGTGAGAGAGTATAACAAGGTAATTTGTGATTATCAACCGAGTTGATAACGTTAATTGGGCACTGTAAAGAGTTTTAAAGCTCATGTTTTGAGCGTTAGCCTTGACGAACAGCTAACGCTCGAAACGTCAGCTTTGAAACTCTTAACGGTGCCGGCCAGTTTACGTTATCAACTCAGTTGATAATACCAAATTACCTTGTGTTGAAAGTTGCCTGCCGCCCACAAATTGAAGTACGTAGCGCTTGTATTCAGGCAGAAATCTAAAATTGAATTCGCATCTGTCAAGAGTCAGTTTGACTTATTTACATACAATATGATGTCGTCGAATGCAACTTGACAATATCTGCAAAACGGAACCGAATATTTAAGGTTTTAGACGGACAAAACTCCCCAAAGAAATAAAATACTCTTCCCCAAATATTTTCAATAATGAGAGTATAATATTCAGCCAGAAAAATTATGTCACGGTACAACTACGTATATCGTCGCGTGTTTCCTGGCGATGGTGACTACGTAATTCCACGGTGCACAGCTGTTAAAGCTAAATGAAATTCAGCGTTCAAAATGCTTCCAGTCATTTTATTTTCAAAGTTAGAGCAAAAACAGTCTTCTTTGTTTACAAAACATGTCTACAGTATGATAAATATACACTTTAAGTACGGGAAATTACAGGGTTTTCAGCAAGAACAGATAAGGGGTTAGTCGTGGCCAACAGAAGGAAGGAAGAGAAGATACCATAGAAAATTGACTGCCAATTAACTGCCAATTTGGGGTGGGGGGGGTGGGGGTGGGGGTCGTAAGAGTAGTACAGAGCCTTATGGGGGATCGGGTAATTTTGTTGTAACATGACCAAAGTCCTCCGATCTCTCCACACCCAGGTGATAAATAAGAAATGGTCCCTAAAAATGAACGTTGACAACAGCGGTTCAGTGTTCGTCGCTTGAAGAGGAACTTCGTGCGATATTGTGCGATATTGTGATCGCCTGCTTTAAAGGTAAAAATCCTGCCAGGAAATATTTTAAAAAAAAGTCAAACTTGTCTATAAAGGAGAATGATTGCTCTTCATGTTCGAATCGACTCAAGCGCGCCGAACATGCCCCCTCATTTGCAGTGAAGTTCGGCTAACATGAAACATGAACAAAAAGAGCAGTATTGAGATTATGGTTTTTTTAACCTTTTCGGGCTCGGCCCTTCGTTATTGATAGACAAATGTTTCATCCTTTGCAAATTTATACGTTATGGTTTGGAATTTACATTAACATAAAAACCTTTATGTGCGCAAACGGCCTAAACGAAAGGGTATTCGTCTAAATCCTAGTGTAGGAATAAGACCAAGGAAAGAAAGCCTTGAACCGAAAAAATGGGAGAAACCTGCTTGATTTCGCTGCTGCGCTGCATATATTTTGATCCAGCGTTACACAAACCACCAGCAACGCAGCTTTTGTCTCTTTTCCATTACGGTAAGAGCGTGTTTACGCACATGTGCGGTTCAATTGCATGGCCACAGGTGCCAATTAGACATATTTTAGATCCATCACTTGTATACAAACACCTTGTGATTATGATGAGTTTACTTAGTTCACGTGCGGCCAGAAACGCTCTCTCTTGATAGACAACGAAAATTTTCCTTTCCCTGGGATCGTCCACTAATGCCTTTAGACGAAGTTCTATGCGGTTGCTACGGCCTCGCCTTTGGAACAGGATTTCCCGCTTTAATTTGCAACTGTTTGCTTTGAAACGCACGAATTCTTTGACTTATGGTGTTTTCAGCCGATGTATGAGGTGCTTTTCCTGCAGCTCTTAGTTGCTTCTGATACTCTGAGTGAGGGTTCAGCTTCCGGCGGAAATAATTAATGTAGTCTATTTCGTTTGTAAGCAGCTTTTCACATAGGTATCTGTTGAAACGTGAAACGCCATTGTTTAGCTTAAAACCTCGTATTTTTCCACTCAGTCGAAACGCGGTTTCTGTCACTTCCTCAGGGGAAACACAGTCACGATACATCTCCAAATTTTTGCGCTTCAGTTCTGTAAGGTCTTCGTAAAATCCCCCCCCGTGCCGTTTGATTTTCTCCCAGAAAGTCTTGTTGAAGTGTTCGTAAAGTAACACATCGGCTCGGTTCCAGTTCCTTATCCTGCGCCTGAGTTGCGCAGAAATAAAGTTATGCGACGTATTATTACCGTACTTTCGTTGATTCTGTTTGATGTAAATAACATCGTCTAAATCCCAGCAGAATTCACGCTTAAGAAGAACTAGACTCTCGTCGAAATATTCCATGATAAGAACCAGTGAAAATTCCTTCTCAATATTTGCGATAGCGTTGCGAAGTTCACTGTCTTTCCTGCTGCCCATTAATGACGAGAAACCTAAATCAAAGAACATTCCATTTCTCACCAAATTGATCGATTCAGGAAGGGATTTCACCCTTTTTGTTAAGTTTTGAAGGTGTCCATAAGGATTTTTCAGAAAAACTTCCATTGGATTTGGAAACTTCGGCAAATTAAAATCACGATACAGTTCCATGTAGTTGAATGTAGACTCAAACTGATTAACCGGGTCACGCAAAATCGTAATATACTTTGTGTCGCTGCGCATTACAATATCCATTGCAGGTCTATTGTATCGAGCGTGGTTACATAGGATATGAGCTGGTTGTCCGTTCAATCGAAACATGTCCACATTCCTCCAATTGAAGTAACCTGGCCAACCAAAGCGGTACAGATGTTCCCTTGGAAGTGCTATGCTTAGTTCTCTGAGGTCTGCATAACGATTTAGGATATTTGTGAGAGTGCTGCTTCCGGTTTTATGGGTTTTGAGGAAGGCAACACTTTTGTGAGGCGTGCAGCTGTTGGGAGAACAACGGAAGTTTAAGATGGACTTCACTACCTCAACAAACTGATACTTGTCGGAAATGAGACTAACAAGTCTGCTATGTTCCGAAACTACACGTTTTATTTTTTAAAATCAACTTGATCTTCCTCACACTGTTCAGGTCTCACGCTCTGGTCTCTCTCATTATATATATATATATATATATATATATATATATATACATATATATAATCCTATTGTTAAATCATCTGTCATCTTATCGCAAAAAATAAACCGGAACTCAATTAACGTTGAATAATCTCTGACATACTGAAGGTAGGACATGATCTACATCGCAAGTGAATTCATAATGAGACAAACAGCAACACCTCATAATCACTGTCTTTGACCTCGATAAATAGCACTGAGCTTTTCCAAAGATAAGAATTTAATAAAAGGATACTATGAACAAAAGATTGAAGAAAGAGCTCAGGTAGAATCTTCAAGGAGTAAGAGACTAACTCGAGGGAACTTTTATCTCATTTTAGTGCTTTTTCTGTAAACAATGGGGGTTTTGTGTGCATTTTAGCATGGTTCCTTGTCTCTCTTACTACTCCTTTGCAAGGTGTCTCACTGACAGATATCTACCTTAATTCGTCGTATTTCACGAGGCTTTCTTCTGTAGACGTTTCTTGGATATCATCCTCCTCTTCTACAGCCAACTCTCTAGATTGTCCGTTTGTACTGTTCAGTAATTCTTCTATTTCGCGATCAACAGCCCTAACACTCTTTGATTCAGCGTCATCCTCCTGAGGTTCCGTTGAAGAAGACGACTGGCTTATGTCGTTGCTTGCTGCTTGCACGTAACGGTTTCTGCAAAATCAAAAGTTTGGCATGAATGATAAATTCCAGTCTCTACTTAACACTTTACACTCTAACATCAGTATCTATATTCTCCTGACTCTTCTCTACACTTTGATACTGACAAGGAGAATTTGTTTAAACAATCTAAGCTTCTCAGGTTGGTGATCATTACCTTGTTCTGATGATCTTAATGAATGTTCAGAATTAATTCTGTAAGGAGAAGTTAGATGCTGGTCAATCTAAGGGTTTAAGGGTTTTATCTTGTGACAAATTCGTTTGTTACAAGATACTCACTGAGAGAAGGAATTCAACCCATTAACCCTTTAACCCCTAAGAGTGACTCACATCTAATTTCTCCTTACAACATCACCCTTGAATCAAACATTAAGGTCATGAGAATAAAGGAGATGATCACCAACTTAGGAAGCTCTTTATTGTAGAACAAATTCTCCTTGTCAGAACCCTAGGAAGTGTCCAGGGAGTCAGTAGTATGGAGAATATGCATACTGATGTTATGGAGTTAAGGGTTAACCTCCCATACTAAGTAAAAGCAAACTCTTGCCGTAGGCTGATGAGGTGGTTCACAGCCGGATTCACAGCCGTTATTTATGCTTTGCTTATGATAATAAAGTATCAGTTAGGCTGACCAAAAAAGTCGAAAAAATTTCAAACTTCAAATTTGGAAAACCTCATCCAGAAATCCCACTGACTCTCTAAGTTTTCTTTCCTCGCTCTCGAGAAGTGCGAAATGAGTGCACAAATTTATTTCTTCGTTTTATATCCCTCGTTATTTCTTTAGGATGCGAATATATTCCCTCCTACTCAACAGACTGTCAGGCTTAAAGACAGACCTTCCCTTAATAATCGGATAAATGAAGTACCGTGCGTGGAGAAATTTACCCAGGGAAGGGGAATGGGAACAAGTTCCCGAACGATCAAAGATGGCAGAAAGAACTCGTGATTTTCACAACGTGACCAACCAGTGAAAGTAACAGAACGTTGAGACACAATCAAATCATCACCGATATCCCAAAGTATCACCATCGTTCCAAGGTATCCAGCGGTTAATTGGAATGTTTAAAGGAAGGCAATATATGACGTGACAGCTGGACAATAAATTCGGAACTTTGTAGGCGAATTGTCAATCAAAGTTTCTTAGATTAAAACATGGCAGCCACACTCTGCTCAGTCTGGTCACAATCGACAGACTGTCTGTTACGCACAGAATAAGCGATGAGGCAGGGAAACTTTCGATTCATTTGTACCTGATCTCTTTGCACCGCCTTTTTGTTTCCCGATGCATTCACTTTGAAGCGAGCAGCCATTAGGTTGAAGCAGGTTTACAATCATATGAAATCGAACTGATCATATGTGACCCTCAAAATGTCTTTCGGTTTTAAGCAGCTGAACGACCTGAAGCTCTACTGCAGAACCGTGACAAGTAATATAACTGATAGGACTAGGGAAATTCGCAACATTGAACGAAGCAAACTAAATTAACGAAAATCAATTAAAGGAAGGCATTTGCTGATACGAAGCATACCATGTCTATAGGAATTCGCTGCGCACATGTCGTCAGAAATACGACGCATATTATTTACAATCTTTTACTACAGTGACTTGTTTTTACTTTCCTATTCTTATTTTGGTATCATTGTCTTCGTATTCCTTTCACCAAATCGGTGTTTAAAACCTAAATGGCGTTAATATATGAAATAAGGAGGGAGTTACTCACTCAGTGGACGTGGACGGATTGAGTTTTGCGCGAAGAAATTCTGCGTACCTTGAAAACGTCTTGGACGGAAAGTGGATCAGATTCCTTTCCTTGATTTTTGGAAGCAGTAATGTGGCGATAAAGCACATAAAGCTTAAACCAAGAAAACTAAAAAACAAGAAGCGCTGAAACCTCATTATTTTGTTCCTCCTAAACAGCTAAGACAGGAATTGTCATTGCTGGCGGCGAGATTATCCGGGGTCGGATTTCATCCAAATACGCGCTCTTTGTTTCTGTTCTCTGTCACACGCAACATGGAGTAAAAGCAAATAAAAGCGACTGGTTCAAAGATTCCTGTGATTTCCCTGTTCAATAAGTCACCGGTTCATCTGCAAGTACCTGCTGATTTCAACTCATACGGGAAAAGCGCTTTAATTTAGCGAAACCAAACTCTTTATGGTTGGTATAATTAATTTTAAATTGAAAGCTCTCAGGTTATTTTAAACCATAGACGTGCCACAGTCACATAAGTGAAAGATAGTGGGTATCACAATACCCGCGCAGACTCCGTTGGATTCTTGCTAAACCCAAAGTCAATACAGGTGATGGATGTAGAATTTTTCTGATTGAAAGTTTTTTCTGATAGAAATGGATTCATTGGGACTAAGAAGTATTGCGCCATCCCTTTCAGCGGTGAATTCAATTGGCGGAAAAAGCCTTTGAAGGTACCGCTGATACGGCCTGTGTGGAGCTGTCTTTCCACATGGGAAAATACAGCTCTGTCAGCTAAACTCTCGGTCGAATCCTGGTGGGAGCAATTGTTATTATTCGATACTTTTGTAATCGGGACTTCTATTGTTGGTTGATATGTAACTCCGCTAAAGATATGACCTCAATGGGGCTTGAAGCTCAGCCTTGCTGTGGCTTGGAACTCAGCTTTCTCTCCATCTCTCCTCACCCATGCCATTATTTTCTTGTCGTTCCATATCGTCCTATGGCTTGGCGTGACTCCCGCATAGTTCTAAAAACTACTTCGCAAGCTGGAAGATCAGGGGAAAGAGATTGACTCAATAATTGAATCCAAACAAAAATAGCTTGTGATAACTGATTGGAAAGTTTACTCTAGCAAATGGATAGAAAAACTAGAATGCACAGAAGGACTAGTATAAAAATCTCCCAAGCGGTCAGGTTGGCTAAGATAATATTCATAACTTCATAACTTTCAAGGCGATCAACACGCCAGCTTGTCAGCGGTATTTTCAGCAGCTAATGATGTTCGTTTATATATTTACAGATTTTCGAGGATAGCAAATGTTTTCTTCTTCAGATTTACTGTAAGATGTCATACAGATGTATGACACTGTGAGTATCAGTCTCGGTTCAAATTATATTCTTTAAAGCGTGACTGATAGTTTCAGTTTGGAAAATGAGCCAAAATTGAAAGAAACGACGGCAAACGACCTCGAGTTACGGTATCACAGTTCAATTGAAGGACCTTGAAGGGTGTACCTCGTGAGACGATTAAGTCGGTGAAACATTACGCCAGAAACGTATGGGCTTTTCTTGCATCTTCTCTCGATGTCTTCAGGTATGACTGCCCCCTCCACCAATTTTTCCTTACGTGTAAACCTTCTCTGATAAGCGTAGAAAATTAAAAAGAAAAGTCACTTTTAACTCATGTTTGAACCTGATATTTTTAACTTCTCCTCTTTCGACTCCTCTGGCTGGAAATACGCGACTTCCTTTTCAGACCTTTCTGTTATTTAATTCGGTAACCTCTGCTGTAACTGCATATGTCAGTGTCTTTAAACAAACTGTCCATGATCCTGGCAACTCTAGCGACTGAAATACGAAATTTGTCCACCATCTGTTTCTTGCGCTGCGAAAGTTTGATTTAAATGAAGACAAGGTAGAACTAGAATATCATATTTCAAACTTAATAATGAAGAGAGACGAATAGGTTTCAATTATGAAGATATTTGGAGGAACCTTGGAAAAATACAAGCATTCAATTTTACATTACAGAAATTGATGCCAAACATTAATCAAATTTTCTCTTTAGTTTAAAGAGGTTGTAAAGTTATTGATGGTAGCCTCTCACAATAGCAAATAAATGAATTTCCTTGAAGGTAGAGTTGTCATACTTGGGCTAGGTAATTCATACTTATTCTTATAATGTTCTTATAAGCTAGTTTCAGGATGGATACAATATTTTATGACATAAATTTGATGCATAGGCTGTGCACAAAACTTTAATTTGACTATACTTTTTTGAGCCAATACAAATCCCTACTCATTATAAATGTGGGGAATAGGTCAGGAGAGAACTTCATGTGTCATACATCTGCTAGATTTCATGTACATATAACTATATAAAAGTCTTAAAAAGACATAACTGATATTAGGAGATCTTGGAATATTTAAAAGAATATAAAATTTGGTTGAAAAACTAGGATTTATCCTAGAACAGATAAACAAGATTCTTAGAAACAGAAATGTGTGCTGTCTAATGAAAAAGCAAGGGAAAATTTTTTGCAACACCTATGTGTACCATTATGTACATAGTAAAGACATTCAAAGTAGTCACAATTGCAGCTTTAATGTTGAAAACACAAGACAAATGCAGATTTCCTATATTTTAAGCCTGCCATGACCTCAAAAATTTGATACACACCTCAAGAGGAGAACAAATAAATATCAAGTTGCCATTTATTCAATTTGGGTCAGTCAGGTACAATTAACAAAAAAAAAAAAAAGAGTGAGAATTGGTAGTTAACCACAGCTCTGGGTCTGCCATTAAATTTTAATCTTTAGAGAGTGCTTTAATAGTAGCAATTTGCTCATGTACAACAGAACTATCTACTTCTAATTTCCCAATGGACTGCTTTGTGAAAACTTAATGCAAATTTCATTTAACAGCATGTTGGGGAAGTAGCCTTCCCCCCTAACCAGTCATCAATTATTTTAAGGGTATGGAGTCAACGACTCTTTAGGTGGTAAGAAGGCAAGTACCAGTATTCCTTTCTTCATTTAAAAAAGTACAGAGGTTATCAGTGAACAATGAGAAAGAATGAGACTGGTGATGACTATGCTATTTGTACAAATATCCAGTGGAGGATAATAAGTGGGAATGGTCTACACAGCTCTCTTAAATAACTTTTAACTTAAAAAGCCAGGGCACCTATAATCTTGCCTTGTGCATTACATGGATGCCAATTTAAACTTCATGCATCAAAACATTCAAAAGGTACCCTTCATCTATGTGCCTAGAGGCTAAACAGTAGATGGAAGGAGGCAGGTCAAAGTAAAACATGAATTAAAGGAGGAAGATTCCCATTAATTCAATTCCTAATTAAAGGAGGATCCTTGCTTTTCCACCTTTTAAAACTCACATATCTGGTGACTTACTCCTTATATCAATATTTAGTTTGGGTATCAGCCTTTGTAAGAACACCTTGCTTAATTGAAAGCTTCAAAACAAAACACAAGATATTAATAAATTTAATCTTACCCAGAATAATTGTAGAACCCAAAATCTAACTAACTTGCAGTTGAATAGGAAAAACGTCAATGTATTTTTACAGCTACTTTCATTCTATATATCACACACCAATCTCACATCTCACATATTCATTCTATATATCACACACCAATCTCACATCTCACATATTCATTCTATATATCACACACCAATCTCACATCTCACATATTCATTCTATATATCACACACCAATCTCACATCTCACATATTCATTCTATATATCACACACCAATAGCCACTTCAGGGTGATTTTTTGATGTTTTTTCCTTTTTCTTGCAGCTATCTAGTTTTTGTATCTGTCTTTTACAAGCTGAAATCCGAGAAAAGTCAAGTCCACGCTGGTAATTTGACACATTGTGGGAAAATCCTATAACTAATTAAATGTTGTTTGATCAAAAGCATAAAAGGCAATGGAGGAAAGTAGCTAGCACAATTAAAGTTTCCTTAAGTATTCTGTGATCTTTTTTCTCTCAAATGATAAAGTTTATAATTTCACTGTCTTCTATTCTTTTGTTTCTTTGCTTTCCTAAAAATCTTAACTATTGTTGCTAAGAAATGTAAAGAGCAAATAAAATGTGAACAGTTAAGAAAGACATTATGTTGTTAGATTCATACATGTAGAGTACTGCTTGAATAAATCATTGCAATATGTGCAAGTGCATAGTAAACAAAATTCAATTTATCACCTTGGAGAGTGCCTTGTGTACACAAAATTTTAAGTTCAGTGCTTTTTGTAGCTTTCTGGGCAACAACAATCAACAGAGAACAACAGCTATACTGAACATTTTTTGAAGACACCTCTATAATGGTAAGTATACACAACTAAAATGAATCAGTGAAGCATGCCAAACAGGTCTGATTGTCATTTTGCTTTTCATTAATTCCAAACAGATTATTTTGAGCATTCTTTGCAGGGTTGATAACAATCCACTCAAAGTTTTCAAATTTGTCAACAGCTTGAGATTGAAGTAAAATTTACCTGTATTGTTTACAACAAGAGTTATGAGAGGGTTTAAAGAATTTGCTTCCTTATCAAGGAAGTAACTTCCTTATCACAACTCTAAATGTGCTTTTGGGGTACATATATCAGGATATTTGCAAAGATAAATCCGCGGCAAACTTCCTCGTTAAGTTTGTTTCCAAAAAGCAACACTTTAATCTTGATCGATAACTAGACGCCATCTTCGATAGGTGAGCTTTAACGTTGTATATCGTCCATCCAAGTGTCCACTTCGTGGCACGTTAAAGATCTTTTCCCAAATTTAATTTTGGAGGGTGCATCTGGAACGCTGACAGCTTAAAAAAAGGTTTTGTTTGTCTTTGAAAATGGCGACCAACTTTTTTCCTCTTGGCTACCACTTTGAAGAATTAAGGAGCCAAGTGGCTATCAGAAAAAAAAATTAATTTCACGCCCTGTATATGGATTTATCGTTCTTAATCATCAATAGAATTAGATTAGCTGGATTGGTGTAACTAGATTAACTTAAAAATAAAATATCCAATCAGGTTACATAAATGGTTCATGAATTGCTTACACCGTTCGCTGTTATTTGGAAATATTCTAACCAAAAAATAATTAGTGAGATAACTTCCTTTCTCTTAACACCACGACTTCATCAAACATTCCAAACGATAGGACAAGAAATGATTTGGTGAATACTAGCCCGCGTTGCTGGCGCTCTGCGATTTTGCGGGCGGAGAGAAAAATTTTTCTCTCCGTTCCCAAAATCGCAGACCGCCAGCAACGCAGGCTGGGTGAATACAAACACCTGAAATGTTCGATGCGAGCGATGAACTGGCTCTAAAGGCTTGTAAACCACGAATGCCAAATAATTTTACCGAAACGTCATTTCATTTTTTTGCCTTCATCAAAACAGCAATGAATTATAACGTGGAACTAGTATGAAACATCTGGAATTTTTCTGGGCCTTATTGTAGGGGAAAACTCAGATAAAACTCAACTTAACTCCTCCTTTCTCTGCTCCTCTGCGGTTTGCTTTCTCTTTGTTGTTCACCTATTTTCAGTCTGTTATCTGGAGCTCTTTGTATTTCTTTTTAACGTTGCTTTTCGATAGATATTCGCCTTTTCACATTAGCCTCTTCAAGTTCTCTTTGGCGTTCCTTTTGCCGTGTTTCTGCCTACTTTGTCACGTTGTTTCTCTCTCTCTTTCGCATTTTCTCGACTCGCTCGCACCTTTTACTTCTTTCTCTCTCTCTCGATTCTATTCCCACACAAACTCTTTCACAAGAAACTTAAAATAAAATGATTTCTTCCGGGTGACATAGCTTTAGCTCTGGGTATTGTTGCTTTGCAAGTTAATTAGAAATTGCAAACTACTGAGAATCAATATCATTATTGTTAATGTTTTAAACAAAAACCTAGTCGGAATGAGTTCCCGCTCCAGACGCGGATTGCAAATTCTTTGCTTGTGCAGCTTCACATTTACAAGCCCACGTGAACCCCGCGTGCAATGGTGAACTAAGTACCCGCGGTGCGCTGTACCGAACTTTGTACCCGGCATTTTTGGCGCACTCTGGCGCGCACGAATGATATTTCCAAGTTACGCACGTAATCGTGCATGCGCAATACGTTCTCTGTTTCTCTTACGTGATGGCTAGATTTGAGCCTGCAATTCAGTTGGCTGCGCATGCTAAAATTAGTACCTTGTACGTACGGTAATACCTTGCCAAATTTTCTCGGCTTGATGGGTTACTATTATTTTCTAAGTGTTTGGGGTTACTCTGCACGCGCTTCGCGAGATGCGAGCTCCGCTATAATTATAATATAAAGCAGGCAGTTGATGAGAATTAAGTACAATATCAATTAGGACATTATCAGCTGATCCAATACCAAATTCTCGGAATTAGCGTCATAAGAATTGCATGGCAGACAGTAAAGATAATAACCAATAAGATTTGGTACAACTTTTGAAGTAGGGCCGGGTGACAGAATATTGCGTGACATAATTGATATGACAATTTCACTTTGCAGTGAGGATTTGATGAATAATTTCCGATGATTTTCTGTTTGAAAGACAAGTCTTCAGTAAAAACTGGTAATTGTTTCCCTTCCTAATAATAATAGAATAATAACTACAACTCGTTTAAAATTATTTTTAAGATGTAAATTTTAAAACTGCGATTGTGTCACCTTTAGTTTCTTAACCGCTTCTATGAACAACCAAACAAAAAGTTTACGTGTTTATCATCCAAATTGTATAATTTTTATTTGGAAATACAAAGTCATTTTCATATCATGGAATTGTCTACAATGACCTCTTTTGAAATTGTCAAAGTGCAAACATAGCATATCTGCGAAATAAGTATCCCAATTTCGCACCTTTCGGACACTCGACTGCTCTAATTTGCATCCGTGAAGGGAGATTTCTCATATGTCGCATCTCGCTTTCACTGTCAAAAGGATGGCATTTCCACCATTGACATCAACGGTAAACTTGCTAATGGTTGTACCAATTAAGCTGAGTAAAGTTTTTTGACAAGAAGGCAGTGCTCACTGATTTTATTGACAAGAATATGATGATTAACATTACTGAGCGTTACACCTGCTAGGGAAAAGTTAATTTACATAACTTTTCGCTTTCATGGCTACGTGGTTTGTTTATGGTCAAGCCATAACAAAACGAATCGGAGTTTAAAACCTTAGTGTTGATCGCTAAGGAGAAACGATAAATGTGACATCTAAAACGAGAAAGAACGCTCGCAGATTATAATCAAGAAAGGGCGAAATGAAGGCTACCCGTTGTTCCTTCTTTGCGAAAGTGCCATTTAAAAAATATCCATAATGCCAACTTTGCGCGAATCAGGGCCGAACATTTCAGTTCTCAATCTACCACCCGTTTTCAACAAGAGACTTTTCAAAGCACAAGCTGGAATTGTACTTACAGACGATACATTGGAAATCTTACGGCGACGTTCCACCGCTCGACGATCGGCCGAGGAACTACATGTCATAAAACCAGTTGTCGCGGCGCTGAAAGAAATTCACAAAGGTCTTCAATTTATTAAGGAAGCACTCTGCCATGTTGTTACGTACCAAAAAATTGAGGCTGGTGTTGAAATCAGTAAGCAACAAGGAGAGAGTTGTCTTTCGTGTTACTATATTTTGAGCGGATCAGTGGAGGCTAAATATGATATTAACAACGGCTCATCTGGTGATCCTGCGGCGGCTGAAAAGTCTTATGACTGTGAGATAACCTATACGCACGTGGCTGGTGAATATCTTGGTCTTGTGTCGGGAGATGGAAGAGAGTTTGATCTTCCTCCGCCAGACAGTATACGAAGCGTGGAAGTCACTGAATTCTTGCGAGTCGACCGTGACCGATTTCACAGCTCCGTTAAGCGAGTTCAGAATCGCTATGTTCAAGAAATTGATATGTTTATTGAGGAAGTCGCCGCTTTGAAAGCTCTGCCTTCGGAGGAGAAGAGGAAATTAGTTGGTTTGATGGCAAGGCAGGTACGTAATGATTTTACAAATTTCGGATATTTCTATATTTATTTTGATTTTAAATTCTTGTTTTCACAATTTTTCTTTTGGTTCGAATTCACTTGTGTAAATTTTTGGCTTATAGCGATGTTCAATTTTAGCTGCCAAGCTATCTCATTACGTAGTCAAAATAGACTCGGGAAACCACTGAGTATCTAAGGACGGAATGAAAATTAATGGGAAATAAATATTTGCATGTTAACATTTTACGTGTGATGTCCTTTATAATATATACGTCACATAAGAACACAATCATGTGCTAACCTGTCGACAAGAAATGACCATAAAAGTCTTATAATTTTCAAAGTCAGCATCAGCTTTCAAGGCTTATTTTAATAAGTCTAAGGCACATCACTTGAAATCAAAATAAATAAATTTTTTTAACCAGCGCTTGGCTTCCTCTTCTACGCCGCTGGGATTTTTAGCATAAAACATTACTGATATATCTATCATTTCATGGTGACCTGCAGGAATATTCCGCTGGAAAAGTCATTGTCAACCAAGGGGATCTTCCAGAGCATCTCTTTTTTGTTGCAAAAGGTAATACCATTTTGGTTCTTTTATCAATAAAACACGTCAATGAGACATATTCATCTGCCCA
This sequence comes from Pocillopora verrucosa, assembly GCF_036669915.1. Classification (NCBI taxonomy): domain Eukaryota; kingdom Metazoa; phylum Cnidaria; class Anthozoa; order Scleractinia; family Pocilloporidae; genus Pocillopora; species Pocillopora verrucosa. The sequence continues at coordinate 10,562,976 of NC_089320.1, read as the reverse complement.
ACTGTGTACAGACTGAGCAGAACATGCGTTACGCCCCGGTTGCAAGGTAGTTCGTGGCATTCCAACAGTTCGTTAAAGATTGCTTCGTTTGGGAAAATTGGCCATGTAGCTAAATTATAGTAGGCCAAGGTTTGATGATTAAATGTCGCCACTGAGACTATCGCTTATGGCTTTTTATGGTTTGTGCGCAAGGTAGCTATAGAAAATTTGTGACTTTGAAACACCCTCGACTCATAGAGGTCAAAATGAAATCGCCTCTTTACTGTCCCTTTCTAATTGCCTAACTAAAAAAAAGCCGCTCACAAGTGTATTCCGCAGGAATGAAGAGAAATATATATACATTCTCTTTTTCTCCACCATATCATTAACTTTTCCCGTCCATAGTGCGTCGGTTGGTACTATTTGCAGACTAGTGGTAACCTGATTGAAAAGCAAACGCGCACAATGCGAGTATTATCATCCTGTTACTTTATGTGCAACGAATCAGAAGTAAACCCAAGGTAACTGGGTGAGTCCTTTGTTGTCTTGCGGCCACCATCTGTTCAGTGCTTGAATTACACGCGATATTATGCCATTATAACCCCATTTGTTCTTTTCGCAGTAGAAACCAATCAATGTGTTGATAATTTGCCCCAGTAAAAGAGACTGCCGAGTGAGTCTGGAATATAACGAATATTCTCCTTTCAAACAGGGAGATGTCAGTACTACAGGAGTATTTTTATTGATGAAGTTAATCGTGGAGAAGTAGTCAAACTTGGACAAATAGAAAAGGGTATGTTGTGGCTTCTACTTCCATTTCCACAATTCCATTCCATGTCATAAATTCAAAATCAAAGTAATCACAAAGGTCATTCATAGGAAAGGAAAATACCTGTAGGAGCAAATGAAAACTCAAGGTAAAATTATCACAAAGGTCATTCATAAGAAAGGGAAATACCTGTAGGAGCCAATGAAAACTCAAGGTAAAATTATCAGACCCCCTTTAGGAAAAATAAAACGTGAACGACTAAGTCGTGATAAGTTTCAGTTTTGCGTCTGATTGGTTGAGAAAGTGACGCGGACTGACTGGACCAATCACAGACCGAAGTAAAGCAAAATTGCTTTCGACACTCAAACGAAAAGTGATTTTTCGCACGCTTCAATGAGAGCAGATACCTAACGCTGTTGTTAAAATCCTTTAGGTGAATTTTTCGGTGAATCCACCATTCTGGATTCCAGTCCTTGTTTCTGCAGTGTTGTAAGCATTGGTAATGTCACTTGTTTCCTGGTCAACAAGTAAGTTTCCGAGTGTTTTTTTGTTTATATACCTTTACCCAGTTAATTAATTCCCAAAACAATAACTAAAAATGTAAAACAGTCGACAGTCGAAAATACATGTTTAGAGTTCTCTGACGTAGTTAAACGTTCCGATCAGTAGCATAGAGTTGGTTCAAAATAATTTGTTGTAATTTACTGTCTCCCGAAAATAAAGCAACTTTGTAATTGTAATCTAGCTCATCACATAATCCACCAGTTTGTTGATTGAACTTCCCATACCACTCTCCTTTGTGACATCGTAGGTGGGCGTTGAAGACGAACGAGAGTATTATCCAAATGCTTCGTCAAAATCGCCGCTGTTTCTTCAATGACGACGACATTATGCATTACATCCGGGATAGTGATATCTGGCAGAGCTTCAAGCGGTGCACAATCACCAGTCTGCTAGAAATGGCGGGAAAATATCAAGCCACAATTGACAGGAGTGAGATGACACCAATTCTTTCTCGAGCTGTGGAATATGGAGATGCTAAAAGGTGACTGATTTTAAATTCACGCAATTGGGTCTTCCACGACTAGAATTTTTTGCCAGTTTTCCGTTTTAAAGTATAAGGAATGCCTTTCAACGAATCCGTTATTTCAACGGTGAGCGCGCTAGAATTTGGAAGAAGTCCGGTTCAAGACTTGGCCAGGCCCAGGCCGTTGTGTTGTGTTCTTGGGTGAGATACCAGGCTCCGGTTGTTCGAAAGATGGATAACGCTATCCACTGGATAAATCTCTATCCGTTGGGTAGCACAAAATGTTTTTTTAACACTTATCCCCTGCATAGCGATTTATCCGCTGGATAGCGTTATCCACACCTTGAACAACTGGGCCCAGGTGGATAGATGGGTATGCTGTGGGTAACCTGGGTCTAATTGTTCAAAGGATGGATAACGTTATCCAACGGATAAATCGCTATCCAGCGGATAAATGTTAACAAAACATACTCCACTATCTATCGGATAGAGATTTATCCAGTGGATAGAGTTATCCACCCTTCGACTTAGGCCTAGTTGGTTCATGCCACGACGACCGGGATGAGCTCCGCCGCCTTGTGCACCACTTTGCTTAAGTAAAGACTCAACCTTACTGTTGAGTCTTCCAAAGTAACTGTAAATGTAGAAGATAGGCTCCAGGAACAAGGCGGATAGAAAACGACCAAGCTCTCCTGTTTATATTTACATCTTTGACTTTACTTTCTGACGCGAAAAAGTCCTCCACTATATGGGGGGAAAACTTAAGATTTGCTTTGGTGAGGTCGGTTGGATATTATTCTCTCCAAAATAATAACGTTACGCACACATTTCATGTTTATAGGCATTATTTGAGAAAGCCAAATCACGACGACGAAGTACCCGGAGCCCCAAAGAAAGCTGAGCAGCTTTTCGTGCCTCCTCGGTCAAGGCGACGATCATCTGCCATCTTGACAAGCAGTGCTGCAGCAGTTGTTAAAGCCGTTTTATTGTTGAGAAGGAATTCCAAGAATGACACTGAAAGCAAAACTAATTTTCACTTTCCAGCCAAAAGAGCATTTGGAGACTTTAACAGACCCACGTTAGAAATGTCTAAACCAAGAAGTGCACCGGCGAGAGATCGTATGCCAAGATCACCAACATTGGGTCGTAGAGCAAAGAGTGTCAGAACACAACTAAGAAATGTCGCAGTACGTCCGCATACTAAAGGCTCTTTGTTTTCTTCTGCGAATGAAACATCCCTTTATGCTGAGCTTAAGGCTACAAAGAATAGTAGTACTTCAGGGAAGACAGGAAACGAAAAAAAGAAACACAAAGTGGGAAAAAGAGACAAGAAAAACAGGAAAGTAAAGTATGAATCCAAAGAAGATAACAATGGGAAAGGGTCTGTTGTTGAGGGCAGAAGAACGAACAATCCAAACGTTTTGCCCTCTGTTCCCATTGAAAAACCAGCCGTTCAAAAACCGAATGTGGTTGTGAAAGAAATCATAAACACAGGAATTCCGGGACGCCGTTTCTCTCCAAAAAGTTATCGAAGATTTGAGAGAAGTCTTTTTGATGTTTTGGATGACTCACCCAACTATGACCAGAGTTCGTCAGATGAAGAATCTGTTTCTCTTAGAAGTCCAGTTTTGAGTCCATGGAATGTTTCATTTGCTGCTAGTAAATGGATGAGTAATATTCGTCAGCGAAGGAAGAGTTCACCATCTTCAGGAGTGACTGAGGAAACAGGCCAGCCGCCGATTATAGTCATTGAGGATTGGTCACCAAATGAGGCCCTCGGTGAAAAAGCAAGTGATAAAACGGACTGTGGTCAGATGGCAACGAACAGAATAAAGTCACCAACGAAAAAGACGAGTCGTACACCAACACCTGTGCTTGATAACGTCACCGAGGAAAGTGAGGAAGATGTTAAGAAATATGAGAATGAACTTTTGCCTTCTCAAAGGTAAAGCTATGGCACGTGTGTTAGAATAAAGTTGCAAGCAATTTTTGAGGAGTAAAGAAAGAGTTTTGTTGTTCCCAGCCCTGAAGCAAATTTGCATAACACCGGTGTGAATTTCTTATACTATGAAATGACATTACTAATCATGAATGAAATAATAAAACCCAAACGAATTTTTTTATTGTTTGTTTTATGACATGTTTAGATGGTACACTCCAATTCACGAGGCACGTGACGCTTGCAAACAGCAATTAATTGATTTCAAGAAGGAGATTGAAAATTTGGAAGAACAGCGGAAGAAGTTAAAACGACTTCAGAAAAAGACAACAGAGGTGGAAGAGGAAGAAGAAAACAGCGACGAAGGTGTTAAGAAAGATACAGAGGACACGAAGACAAACGAGACCCCAGATAAAAACTCTTCAGGGGGGGTGAGGAATATCAATTTTTTTAGCTATGTCGACTAGAGACAATTAAAAACTGTTTTGAATCAGAAGTCCATATACCAGGTCCGTTTTGTAAGAAGATAGTTGTAGGCCATGGGTTATTAATAATCTATACAGGAGAACCGGCCAGGAAATAGTGTAAATGTATCAGAAGACGCACGGTTCACAGAATTTTGTTAACTTTTTGATCCCTAAGAGCGACTAGCATTTAATGTCTCCTTACATTGTCACCCCTGAATCATCAGACTTAAGGAAATGATCATCAACTAAAGATGCTCTTGATCGTTAAACAAATTCTCCTCGTCAGCACCTTAGGAAATCTATAGAGAACAGTATGGAGAATATGCATGCTGATGGTAGGGTGTAAATTAAGGGTCAAGTACGTTTGTTTTGTCTCTCTATCAAAGACACCTCGACCAGCAACAGGGAACTACCGCCACTTACGAAAACAAGTTTCCCTTAGCTCTGGCGTCGCTCATGCTGCTGTCGGAAGGCGTCGTGCAAGGACATTTACAGAGGTATCTGATGTCGGAGTAATCACTGACTTGCGAGAGAGTATGGTCATTCAATTTATCAACTAGCCTGAGTAAACGACCATTTAATTATGATACATGAAAATATAAACCAACAGACGAACAAATAACAAAGAAAGAGAAGAATGAGTAAGGGACCGTTCTCTATTGAATAATTATGTGATAGACAGAAAGACTGTTCGGCACTGGCATATGAGTGAGTGTTGTAACGCCGTCTGGTGAATTTCCATTTCCTCTGGCTGATATACCGCGTCTCAGAGCCTCAATAACAGTTTTCCTTGGCCTCTTGAGGGTGAATTTTCTGCTTGAATAATGACTACACAATTTAAATATCACCTGCCCTACTGATGCAAGACTTGATGATTTTAATGCGTCTCAAAATTTTCCTTTGTTTTAATCAGTAAATAAAATGGTTTTCAAGCAATGTACAATGATTACTCAAAAGGTTTTCATCTTTTGCATGGTTATCATGGCAACACTATTTTATTTTATTATTATTTTAGCTTCTATCATTCCCAAGTTTTTGTCAATTATCAATCTGCTATTTGTCTTTCGAGATACATAATTCTGGAGACTTTTAAGAAAATCTGTAATTAAGGTTCAGAGACAAAAAAATCAAGGTGACTTAATTCTTACTAAGTTAGTTTGAATCTTTAGGAACATCAGCGAAGTGGAGACCAGCTTCGAAGAACCCAGTCCCTCAGCCGTTTTCGCCTGATAAGCGTTTCTGCGCCAAATACCGCGTCAACATCCCAAACACTCGCAGCGACCCACCTGTCACAGGGCCAAGACTCAGAGACTCAACAATGGCAAATGCAACAAGCTCGTACGAGATCAAGCAGGATTGAGAAACGAAACCAGCTATTGCGAAGAAAGGTGGAAAGCCAAGAGAAAAACGTGAAAATGAAGAGACATTATCGATAATAATTAAATCCGAATAAATTATAAATAAATGTTATTTGCTACATTTGCACTCGCGTTGTGTTACTTTTTACAAATAAAAGTATTATGCAGAAGTAATGCAAACGAAATACGCGAATTTGGTTTTTTATTCCTGCGATCTCTCCTGGAAAGTTCTAGCGAAAGTTCGAGCTCCTTTCAGCGAAATTTTGCGTTTGCTGTATATATGAAGCTGTCCCCCGAAAAAACGAGATGAATCCGTTCTCGTTTGCGCAATTTTTTCTCAAAGTTTCATTGATTGAAATTTGCTTTGTCGGTAATGGAATAATAACGAGGAAAGATGTTTGAGCCGGAATTTACTTGAGGGTAAACCCCAGCTTACTTCATTTAGAGCCTTATCAAGCAAAAAGATAATTTTACATTAGTTATCGTTTTCGACAGCGAAAAGGAAAACATGTTTCAGCACGCTTTGAAAGTACTACTCAAAAGAGCTCTTTCGCACAATCAGATATTACTAGAGATTCGATAAAGGAGATTGTCAATATTTGTACATCAGCCGTGGAAATATAGATTCTTGATAGAAACAATAATTATTTTTACCTAAGCAATATTAATCTGTGAGTCGTAGTGTGGTTTACGAAGTCGACGCCAGATATTCTTACCGAGATTTAGTGATAAAATTTTAGAAGTTATTTTAAATGGGTAATAATTTTTTTTCTCTTTAAAGATTTTTACCAGTCTTTATCCGAGCTATTTAATATTTTTTTTAATCTTATAATTCTTTTCTAATCGTGACATGGATCAGTTCAAAACCTCATCCATCAGAAAAGGGATATTGGAAGGTGCTAAAGAGAGGCGGAGTCGTGATCTCATTTCACGCCCTAAGTGTGGAAAAATTCTCGCCTCACGCGTACTAAACAGTATTTGTGCCGAAAAATTTGAAAAGGGACAAATTCAAATCTCTTCTTACTTCGCCGTTTTGTAACATTCACGTGTCAAGTATTATTTTGGGCATAATAGCGTTTTCATTTATAAACCCTTTGTCGCCTTAATATTGTTGTCAAAGCAATCCTATTATGAGTGCTAACGTCCAGAAGCTTTCGTGGATTAAGGACAACTTATTTGTATAGAATGTACAACAGTTGTGAATAAGAATCACCAAGAATGGATCACCAAGAACTCGATACATATGGCAGTAAAAACAGTGACTTAGAATTTTTTGATTGCTCAAACTGCACTTTCCATTTTTAAAATTCTTAGAACAATTGCTACTTCCTTTCCTAAAGATAACGATAACTTTACACTATATGGAGACCTGACTTCAGTCACGATACATAGTTGTCGAGGATTATTTTCAGATAAGCGTCGGAATGTGACCAACCTTTTTAAAAAAAGCAAATACGTCTGCTGAAACACGTATTGATGCCGCTTGAACCAAAAGGTTTTCCCTTTTGTGGAAGACATTTACACAAACGGGTACCTCTGGAGACGTTTTTTCTATGAAACTTAAAACTTCTTAATGGGCTTTTTACCTTTTCGTGGCCTCTTTCTTTGAATAAAACATAGACATTTTTTTCATAAATTATTTCCATGTTGACACTTGCAATACATACATATTGACCGTCGCAATTTCCGTGACGCTCACTTCCTCTCATTAACAACAATGATATAAAAATCAGTCATCGGTACTGAAACACGCACACGATTTTCGCTAAATTTGAAGAGTACTGGTCGTGTTGATCACAAAGTTTCAACCTTTGAAGGCGAAATGAAGTCAGCCCTATTGTCTGTAGCTTTGGTGCTACTGTTTAACGCAGGTTTGAGATTTGTAATCGCTTGTTCCGTGTCTTGATGATCAAATTTTCTTTACTTCGTAAGAATTTGGAAAAAATTCCCCCAATCGGATGAGAGTATCCTGATGTTATAATTCCCATCCTCATTCTAGTAGTTTTATGCGTGATTTGGATGGCGCCTTCCGGCCGAGCCAAAATTTACATATCGTGGTGGAGGAACGATGAAAAAGCATTTTTATTTTATTTCGAATGGAGTAATTACGTCTTATTTTCCAAACAAGTAAAGATTTGACTGAAATATAACGTCCACTCAAAAAATGGAAATCGTCTGCTGTAGTGAAGGATGAGGACATCGTTAAGATGTTTTCTAATTGAGAGATAACTTCCTCATCCTGAATAAAAATCTGGGTTACGAAATTCAAAATAATTTCGTAGTAAAAATGGATTTAAACGTAGATAAGTGACGATATGTTTGGACTATACTGGGAAGGAATGGGAACAGAATGTACTAAACCGCTCGACTGAACTGAACAAATTGTGGGAACCTATCTCCGAGCATCCAGTAGACTAACGGAAATAACTTGAACACGCAGCTAATCGATTTAATGCCAAGTGTATGATTCTTTTTCAAAGGGTACGGTCAAACCGGAAAAACGGACGATTGCCTCCTTCCTAAGGAACCAGGCCTCTGCAAAGCGTTTTTCCAGCGATATTACTTTGATAAGTCCAGCGGTCAGTGCAAGAGGTTCATCTACGGTGGTTGTCAGGGAAACGGAAATAACTTTCTCACAAAGCAGGAATGTGAGAAAAGATGTAAGTAATCAAGGAAAATCCCTATTTCGACGCGAGCTGTATATTTGTGGCACTTACATGCATGACGGGAGTATTAACGGAGGTATAAACGAAGCAATCTAGGTGGAAGTTTTGGCGATGCTAGCATTTATTTAGTAACCTATCTTTTTTTTCTGTCCATTCAAGGTACATGCTTTTTCCCTAAGAAAACTGGACCGTGTAAAGCCAAGATCAGTAGATATTACTACAACCACCGCACCGGAAAATGCGAAAAGTTCTATTACGGAGGTTGCATGGGAAACGTAAACAACTTTAAAAGAATTCGACAGTGTGACAAAACCTGCCCTTGTAAGTAATTCAAGATAATTTTGATATCGTCAACTTAGTTGATAATGTAAATTTGCCACCGTAAAGAGTTTCAAAGCTGATGCTCTCAAAGCTTCAGAACAAATGATTGCTTGTAGATAATTGTCTGGTTGTACGAAAACCGTCCTTAAATGAGCCTCGATGTAATAACTGTTATAATCGGTACAAGCCACACGTACAACAAAAAAAATATATATATAGATAATATAAAGGCCAAAATCATGCGTTTCAATAGAAAGCCATAATTAATTTTGCCTTGCGTTTGTTAGCCTCGCCATGGTACATGTAGATTTTGTTGTCATTTTGTTTGTTCAGCTGTTAAACCAAAGTCAATTTGCCACCAGCCGAAAAAAGTAGGACCATGCAGGACCCGGATCCCTCGATATTTCTACAACAAACGTACTAAAAGATGTAAGAAGTTTTATTATGGTGGATGTCGGGGTAACCAGAACAATTTCAAGAAACTTAAGGAGTGCAGGAGCGTTTGTGTCTGTAAGTTTATAAATTTTTGTCTAACTATTTTTCGACGTAAATTACTCGCAAAAGTAAAAGAACCCCCGGGAAAGGTTTTTGAGTGACAAACTATAATAATGTTATAATAAGTGAAAACCATTGTTATGCCTTTACCCTGATGGATTCATCATAAAACACACGTTTATCTTGCACAAGTTGACGAGTTATAATAGTGCGTGTCTGCCATAAACAAAGATCATTTTTTTTCTCGTGAATGATGCACAATTTGACAACATCTACGTTAGAATTATGAAGAGATTCATAGCAGCATAGGATTGATGTGTTTTTTGGAATTTTTAAAAAGAATGTATTTTTATAAGAGCATAAAGTCGTTAAAAGCAACTAATCAAACTTCTCCCAGCATGCATTCACAAGTGAGATCAGTTATCTTCTCGGGAAACTTGAAATCATGATCTAAAAACATTTTTTGTTTTACATCATTGTAGATCCTTCTCCTAAAGTGTAACTGGCACCATGCGTGTACGTTTGGAGCCCAGAGGATGATTTCGCTTCTCTTACATCAAAATCAAGTAACTTAAATACTGACCTTTCAAAACTTAGCACAATTAGTTATATAGGCGTTTTTTTCACCTGTTGTTAAATCATCAAGAATGCTTTGAAATTTGTAGCCTTAAGTCAAGCTTGTTGTAACGTCGCAATAAAGTTTCTAATCTGAAATGAATTAAAAAAATAATCTGATTATCAGTTTAATTCTCATTGTGTGAAATTCCGATCATTTTGGGGTTATTGACGAGGATGTTTCTCTAAAAGTCATTCTCATACCCGAATTTACCTCTCGGGGGCAGGACATGACCCAGAGAAATGTGTAATACTCACAATCTTTATCTTTTAGAGAAGATTTTTCCTTGCCGATACAATGCTCCTCTAGGATGAAAACCACAGGAACTCAATAAAAGAGCTAAGCAGTAATACGATACCTGACCCTTCTAAAAGCACAAGATTTAAAGGAACCAACACAAAAACGAGGTCTTTTTTTTTTAATTCAAAACTAGTTCAGAGTTTTGGGTTGAATTTTAAAATGAGACTGTTTGCCCCCAAATTAACCCTTGCGGTTTTTCCTTTTGCACAACATAACCATATTTAGATACTTACGGGAGCCCACATACGAGATTGAGCTACCTCCGATGAGGAATAACTTTGTGACGTTATGGTGAACTCGTATCCAGTTTCTCTCTGACAAAGGGCTAACCCTCAAAATGTCAGTTTTAGAAACTCAACCAAATTATTTTGTTGTACTCCCAACCGACGCAGTACAAGAGTTTCTTTAGAAACTTACTTGAAAATCTTTATGGAGACGAAATTTAGCCGAGCTGTTGCAGAGACTCAGTTTATACGTAGACCTGCTGTAACACGTAATGCCGCTTAACCCTTTCTACTTTAACATCAGTATGCATATTCTCCATACTGTTCCGTATATAACCTCTTAGGTGCTAATGAGGAGAATTTGTTTCATAATCCGCAGCTACTCTGGTTGGTGACCATTTCCTTGATTCTCATGACCTTAATGTGTGATTTTAGGGTAATATTGTAAGGAGAAATTAGACGCTGGTCACTCTTCGGGGTTAAAGGGTAAAAATTCTGTCGGGTTTCTCTACCATAAAGTTAGTGTTGCCACTCCTCATGGTCAGGAGTCCGATTCATTTCGATAAGTTTCCCCCAAAGCCTGGTGGTACTCATTGATTTCCATAAGTGGAGTGTAGCAGTGAAAGGCATGAGACGGCGGAGAAGGCATACCTGAGATCCTTCCTAGAGCTCTTGAGTCTGACGCGGTCAGAACTGGGGCACCGCGTCTCCCACTTACAATATCAAGTGAAAAGAAGTCAAATTCAGAAATGTAAATTGTGCATGCTGAATAATTATGTTTTTCCTCTTTATTTCAATAATCGGTAACTGCTCTACATTACAATGCTGTAGCGATTCATTAAGAAAAAGCTAAAAAATAGAGCACTCAACTGACCAAATACAAGATCAAGTACGAAGAATATCATACTGTCATGGGAGTCAGCAAAAGCTTCAAAAAACATTTATTCTAACGTTATGACGCTGTGAAGAACTTCTTTTGGAACTGAGTAACTGAAATGTGGCGGGCAAATTAATCGAAAGACTCTGCAAATAAACAAAATTGTTCAAAATTAACTCAATCTTCTCTCACTCAAATGACAAAATCCAATGATGTTGATCAAATTGACGAAACTTAAGAAGGTTATGTTATTAAACGAAAATTACTCCTCTAATTTTCACAAGAAACGCAAACAAATTGGTTTGCGCTATCATTTTTGAAAAAAGAACCTTCAAAGTCTTCCTCACTATCGAGGAATTCACGTCAAATTCACTTTTAAGAAGTTTTCCTTGCGCAAATGAAGGGGTACGTGCTTCTTTATGAACATGTTGTTGCAACGTCTTTCAGCAGGTTTAACTATGACAATAGTTCCAATCTTCGCACGGTATCAGTCTTTTAATAAAGTTTTCGAGCCCAATTAGTCAGTTTTCCAACAATGTCCCTGTGTCGGTTTATTGACGAGTTTTCGTACTGTACATGTATCGTTACTGTAAAGTACGTTATCGATTTTCATTTACTTTGCTTATTGCCATTTTAAATCACTGTAAGATTTATGTTATTTTTGTTGTTATTTTTCAGAAACCAATTTTTAAGTAAATAATGAGTAAATGATAAATGATTTGCTGAAAATCTACCGGTGCGTTCGTTGTACCAGTGATGTGTAGAAAATCAAAATGGAATACCACGCTCATTTCAGAGAGAAGTAACTTAGGATCATCGAGTGTCATGCGCCATGAGCGAACAAGGCTTTATCGATAAAGGAAGATTTTTCACTACCTTACGAACAAAGGGATTAAAATTAGTTTCATAATTGAAGGAATACCAATTTCAAGCAGTGAAGCTTGTAAAAAAGGACCCGGGTTCCTGAACAGTTGATATGCAAGGACAGTTTGCGAGTTGCATAGCGATAGCAAAGCCGGCGTAAATGCAATAAAATGTAAATGTAAATTAATCCAACCGGCTACTGAAAACTTGATGATAGAAAAATTAACTCCACAATCTCATTGTAGTTATCGTTCTCCGGCTTCCGTTCACTATGGGTTCATAAACAGCTGATAGGCGAACATGGAGGTACAAGGTAAAAATAAATCTTTAATTTAACTTACTGCATTTCCTGTCAAAACCGTTTTCCATTTGGGAAATATCTCGTTACTTCGCCCCACCTTAAAGAAAAGCAAGACAAGAACTAAATCTCAAGGGCTCCTTAGAGCACTCCGTGCCACTAGTGATTTTCCCACGTTACCCGATAGCAATGGCAAAGCTCAGAATGTATAAAATTTTTTCCCGAATTTTCTCACTCTAGTTTAATACCTTCATCCTGTCAGCATACAGGGGCCTTCACACATTTAAATCCAAGGTGTGACAATTGATATAACTCGCCAGCTTGTTTAACTGATAAGTGTATCTATTGTGCATTACTCACAAAGCAATTTTGTGTCCCTTCAATATTTAATTCAAGATGACTTAGATATAAAGACATATCTAGACCTATCCTTTTTTAAATCCAAGAAACTTACAAGTTTGTTGGCATTCTTTCAAAGTTTTAAAATTATTTTCATTTCCTCCGCAACCACCGTAGATGAACTTCTCACACTGACCGCTGGCCTCATCAAAGTGGTATCTCGGAAAGTATCCTCTGCAGTGTCCTGTCTGAGGTGGAAGGGGACATATACCTTGGAAAAAAAAAACAGCAGAGAGTTTTCTCTCTATTCTCTGCATAGAGCCAGAAATGAAGACAGATGTTGATCAATGCTTCACCAGCCTCCCGTCCCATCCCGTTCCGAGTCCCATTGTCAGGATTCGAGCCCCAGCTACTTTTTTCTAGTCAGATGCTTAGTCAACTGAGCTATAATTTTGAGGACACAGACAGACTCAGGCCGATATATTGCTCTTCCCAGCTTGGGATTGAATATAGCTCTTTAATATTCTGAGTTTTCACACAAGCTAGGGCACTTATGATATATCTGATCATGGTAGCGTACAGGGACCTGATCACATCTAGGAATGGAATCATGATGTGCAGAGAAAATAACTCGTTAAGAATTACATGATTATACGATTATATTCAATTGACAACGCAAAGACAAGTTGCATGTTCAGTTTCTTTTACATTCCCCCCTTTTCTCTATGAATAATTTGAGCCCAAAATCTCCAAATTGAATAATCAATGAACCGCTTAGCGATACGACTTATATGTAAGATTTTGATATTTGTCAATAAGTTTCAGAGACTTTGAAATAAGTTTTCAAAGTTGTTTTCAACTCAGGACACTTACACGTTTGTTTGCATTCTTTCAATGTTTTGAAATTATTTCCATTTCCACCGCAACCACCAAAGGTGAATCCTTCGCAGCGACCTTTGGCCTCATTGAAATAAAATCGCGGGAAACGTGCTCTGCAAAGTCCTGTCACTTTTGGAAGGAGACAATCGCTCACACCATGAGAGGTCATAAAATCTTTAAGAAAAAAAGACAAAAGCTAATTTGGTTAAAACAAACAAACAAACAGCAACAAAATCATAAAATGAATAAACAAAAAACAAAAACTGAATCAATCTCTTAGGAGTGCCGACATTAAAAAAACTACGTTAGATAACTTGGTTTATCAACTGGATCGATAACGGAAATTGGCGTCAGCCCTTCGCTCCGACGAAGGGCTAACGCTCGAAACCTCAGTTTTCCAAACTAGCTACGGTCGGATAGCCATGGTCAATTTACATTATCAACCAAGCTATTTAAATAATTATTGATGCATTTGGGGACCTGGATGCTTTTATCCTTAGTTTAACTCTCTACTGCTGACAACTAGCCTTACAACTACAAATCGTTTATGATTCACAAATGAATGTAAAGATAATCAGGGGGAAAATCCTGTTGGTAATGACTTTCCTCAGTGTCTGACACGAATGAAATAAATCCGCAAGCTGAAACAAAGTAAATACTGTGTTTTATGTGATTGCAATTTGTCTTGACCTACCAGTGCTCGGGCGCGTGGACATCGTAATCGGTGTACTTTTTGCAATGTTTTGCAAATGGTGCACAATGCTTGCGAAATTTGTGGGAATTAATCAAGTAAAGGTAGTAGCTTTTATGACTTTTATGAGCAAGCGGAAACAAATGAGTCGAAAAGTTTTCTTAAAAGACCAATCTGTTTATCAGTCCGAGTTCCTTTGAGGTGCTTTGAGGAAGCTTTCTCTTTTCTCCACGTGTGAAGACCGACTTTTCTCAATACCGCAAGAGAGGTGGTACATCGACCAAAAAATTGGTCGGATTTGCTTCTGATATCTAGAAAATTCACAAAAACTGAAACAAGCTGTTTATAATGCCGGAAGTAAGTGCTCCGAGTAGAGGTAAATGAACTTTGCCTATGAAAAGCGCAAAAGGAAGCAAGCTCAAAACAATTTAATGAATTTGTATCAGAAGGATACAAGTTATCAAAAATTGAACCATTTCAATTCAATTTGAGCACACAGTACGTTTCTGAAAATCGCCAACATTTCAAAATTAAAGTATAGCTTTTCGCAGAAAATGTTAAATTAACAATTTCCCTATGTGGTGTTACTCATAATTAGTGCAAGTTAATTTAATAATTTTGTTTTCGAGGATATAAATATTAGTGGGGGGCTTTCCATTTCCGCACGGAAAAAACCGGGCTGAAACAAGAAGCTACACGGAGCCTATATTCTGGCCGTTGTCAGCAAAGTCGCTGTTGAGTGCTTTTCATTGTTTACTTAACATGGAGAGTTATGGAGATTAAGACTTTGGAACAAGTTGATGCCATGACAAATTGGAAATACTAAAATCGCTTGATGAAATGCGGGGACTAACGTAACTACCGCGGCAAAGTCAGCAGATAAGGAAGAAGTCACTTTGTGAGGTGGCTTGAGTCACGGAGAAATCCAGAATGATGGTAACGATCCAACTCCGTAGAATAATAAACGCGTACCTCGGGCGTTTTACAAAGCCAGTATTAAATAGAATCCTACGGTTATCAAATTTCTGGTTACAAAATTCATCAAATTTTAACGCTGTGATTCAAATCTTTCTCTGCCTGCACGAGCCAAATTCCCCTTTTGTCCATTCTTACGTAAGTTTCGCCTCACAGTCGGCCAATAAATATTTGCATTTGAAGACGATGATGTTTGTTTACAAGGCTTTCTCCCGCTCACATCTGGTAACAAACCTCTGAAGTTTTCTGCCTCGGAACGATATACCACAGATGGGATTTTATGGACCGAAAGTTTTTCGACTGACTGAAATTAAAGATATGTGGCAGTGACGTTCACAGGTTTTTTTTTTTCAGAAAAGTATGTTTTTTTCGTCCGCTCACGCCAATTAAAAACTGCCACGTAGCGCCTATTGTGCACTTTCCTGTAGAGGAAAAACCACCCCGAATTTCTGATTCTGGCCCGTTTACGGCAGAGTAAATACATCACATTATAAACTAGTTAAGCAGCCCGTTTTTCAATCTGGAATTCTAAGCGAATCTTAGCATTTAGCACTGTATTCGATCAAGAAATCGATGCAATATGCTAACCTTGCAAATTGGTACTACTCAGTGAATTTTTTTTAGTTTGTATAAATCCGTAGGCTCCGTCTCCAACATCTTGTCTGTACTGGTAAGCAGGGCAAGTTAAATGACCCACGCAATTCTTACTAAGAGTAGGGAACGCGGGTGTTATGGTGTGACCTTGTTTTCGAAAACAACATTCAAAACATTGAGGGCGCCGGCAAATTTCCTTCCGAGAATTTTAAACAGCTCAACGCAGTCTGGCGAAACTTTCCTCCGCAAAGTGTTGCGAAGCGTATAAGAGCATATGAATCTGGAGAATGCGCTATAGAAATGCATTATCATCATATCCTAACAGTCTTAGTCCAAAAACAGCAAAGATCAAGTTATCATTTACCTAATGGCACCCAAGCATCACAGATAAATATGTTCACAGAAAGTTAAGTTAGAAAAATTATTATCAACTGCTCTTATACCCAAATTCAAGAGGAGCAGCAAAGCAACTGAAAGTATGGCTGACTTCATTTCGTCTGGTGTTTTCTGTAGAAATGAAATGAAATGAAATAAGCTAAATGGAGCAAAACTACAACTTCTCGAGCTCGTCATGTTCTAAACGAACGCTGAAGCATATAACCTGAACAAATTTTACCTTTGATTAGACAGTCTGATCTTATGAAGTAACTTGAATGTGCTCTCTTTGAAAAGCGTCGATGTTCTGATGCAATGAAGGTGAATCCACAGGATAAAAAGTGTCTGAGTGCAATTAACTGAATTGAAAGGATGTAAAACATTAATTCTTTTAATTCTTTCCTTTTACCACACGCGGCCATGGGTTATTACATCGAGGCCTTGCTCCTTTTTTAGCTGAAATCCTTGCCCAAACACAGGTCAGAGAGAGATCATTGGGTAGCTATTCCAGCACCTTAAACTAAGATTATTGCTCTTTAGACATTCGAAGTTCAATTGGTATTTTATATCGTGCTTTGCGCCGCAAACTTGAAATCAATTTCAGTAGACCAGTGCGGAATGTTTACAGCATTCCGCCTGTCTCCGTTTTCGTTGCTTATTACCTTGAACTTCGCCAACTGAGACGATAATTACGCTTTGTTACCATTTGGTGATCATTCGCATTCTACAGCTGAGGGCAGAATTGGCCTTTTCCCTTTCTTTTGTTTCAAGTGTCCTCCTTTAATTACTTTTGGTTGTTAAAGGTTTTTACTGCGCGTAGTGATTGCTATGTTGAGGAAAGGATGACATAACAGCAGTAATTTCCATGCCTGGTGCCTCTATCATGCGTGATCAACACTTGCCGATCCAGAGTTCATATTTTCATAATCGCTGGTTCTAAACTACGATTTACTCGAGCGCACTGGCACCTCGAGTCGCGTTTAAGTAAAAGAGAAGGTGGAGTGTTAACTGGTAACACCTAATTCAACCCTCATGCTAATTTCACTGAAACCGACACCCACTGCCATGTTTGAAACGAAGTAAAGCCCACACATGTCTAAACACAATATTGTTCTGAATTTGATATTTACCGCGTACCGCTGTTTGTTATCAAGGGTAACACCAATTGCATCGCAGTAGCAATGGATTTAGTACGATAGCTTTGGTTTAGTGCGACAGGGGTTATAAAAACACCTCTTCTTTAACTCCCACGTCGCTTTCATTAAAAGCCAAAGTCTATTGGTCAGAGACAATGATTAAACATCCACCTTCATTTTAACAGCACACCACCTACCCTTGATTCCCTGCAGCATTCAATCCGAGTATCATACTGAAATTATCCTTTCCGGAGTTTTGATTGATAATTCACGGTCCAAAAACTTTGAATTAATGCATTTGAGATCTTAAAATTCCATGTTTTAACAATAATCACGTTCCAAGAATCAAATCAACGGCAAGACAATGGACCCAGTCCTGCTTATCCTTTAAATCAAATCGTGACTTGTTATACACGCACGGCTTGTAAGAAAGCGAAGAAATTTTCAATAGTTTGTTTTCTCAGAAAAAATGGAACATTTCAATGTATGCTTACGGATTACATTTAATATGAGTGCCGCAATGGCCCGTGATGTGATGCGTGGGAACGAATGGCTGTTTTCTTAAAAATTATTTAATCGAATGATATTTTAATCAGAGACCTCAGTGAGCCGGATGTTTTATGCATATTAGGCATGCTAAGTGGTAATTATGAGCACAATGTCAAAGAAGAATGTCTCAATCGAGGTGTTTATCTTAGATTTTTAAGACAATTATTGGTTACGTGAAAGTGCCATGAAAGTATCGTTATGGCTCATGCTAGTCAGTCCTAACTATGATAGGTTCATTAACTGAACATTGATTCGGTTGATCGGAAGCATGTAGTTCGTTGTTGCTCTTTTGTGAGATATCTATGGAAGTGTTTGAGTTGTTTTATTTAGACAACAATTAATTAGTCTTCCAAGGTTATTTGGCCAGCATGCCCTCTCGGGCCTACCGTTAGAAACTACGGCTTCGAACTTTCCAAACTACAGTGGTTATTGGTAAATACTAAGAGAGTGAATAACGTCGCGGAGGGCGCGCTCTGATTGGCTACTCAATTAATTATCTGCGGTAATAACAAATTTGACGTTAAATAACTTGAACACGCAGTGAATTGATATAATGCCAAATGTATGATTCTTTTTCAAAGGGTACGGTGAGACCGGAAAAACGGAAGACTGCCTTCTTCCTAAGGAACCAGGCTTCTGCAAAGCGTATTTCTAGCGATATTACTTTGATAAGTGAATAAAGGGTTAAGTTTCTAAAGAAACTTTGGTGCTGCGTCGGTGGGAGAGTATAGCAGGTAATTTAGTGTTAACAACTGAGTTGAAAACGTAAATTAGCCACCGTAAAGGGTAAAAAAAGCTTACGTTTCGAGCGTTAGTCCTTCGTCAATCGCTCTGACGAAGAGCTAACGCTCGAAACGTTAGCTTTTTTACCCTTTACGTTGGCTAATTTACGCCTTCAACTCAGTTGTTAACACTAAATTACCTGATATTACTTTGATAAGGCCAGCGGTCAGTGCAAGAGGTTCTCTAGGGTGGTTGCAAGGGAAACGGAAATAAGTTTCTCACAAAGCAGGAATGTGAGAAAAGATGCAAGTGATCAAGAAAATCCCTATTTCGACGCGAGCTGTATATTTGTAGCGGTTACATGCATGACGGGAGCATTAACGGAGGTTTAAATGAAGCAATCTAGGTGGAAGTTTTGGCGATGCTAGCATTTATTTAGTAATCTATCTTTTTTTTTCTGTCCATTCAAGGTACATGCTTTTTCCCTAAGGAAACTGGACCGTGTAAAGCTAAGATCAGTAGATATTTCTACAACCACCGCAGCGGAAAATGCGAAAAGTTCTATTACGGAGGTTGCATGGGAAACGTAAACAACTTTAAAAGAATTCGACAGTGTGACAAAACCTGCCCTTGTAACTGAAGTAATTCAAGATAATTTTGGTATCGTCAACATAGTTAATAATGTAAATTTGCCACCGTAAAGAGTTTCAAAGCTGATGTTTCGAGCGATAGCACCTTTTCAGAGCGAATGATTGCTTGCAGGTCATTGTCTGATTGTACGAAAACCGTTCTTAAATGAGCCTCAATATAATAACTGTTATAATCGGTACAAGCCACACGTACAAAAAAAAAAATATAAAATAGGTAATATGAAGGCCAAAATAATGCATTTCAATAGAAAGCCATAATTAATTTTGCCTTGCGTTTGTTAGCCTCGCCATGGTACATGTAGATTTTGTTGTCATTTTGTTTGTTCAGCTGTTAAACCAAAGTCAATTTGCCACCGGCCGAAAAAAGTAGGACCATGCAGGGCCCGGATCCCTCGATATTTTTACAACAAGGGCACTAAAAGATGTAAGAATTTTTTTTTTGGTGGATGTCGCGGTAACCAGAACAATTTCAAGAAACTTAAGGAGTGCAGGAGCGTTTGTGTATGTAAGTTTATAAATTTTTGTCTAATCATTTTTGGACGTAAATTACTCGCAAAAGTAAAAGAACTTCCGGGAAAGGTTCTTGAGTGACAAACCATAATAATGTTATAATAAGTGAAAACCATTGTTATACCTTTACCCTGATGGATTCATCATAAAACACACGTTTACCTTGCACAAGTTGACGAGTTATAATAGTGCGTGTCTGCCATAAACAAAGATCATTTTTTTCTCGTAAATGATGCACAATTTGACAACATCTACGTTAGAATTATGAAGAGATTCATAGCAGCATGGGGTTGGTATGTTTTTTTGGAATTTTTTTAGAAGGAATGTATTTTTATAAGAGCATAAAGTCGTTAAAGCAACTAATCAAACTTCTCCCAGCATACATTCACAAGTGAGATCAGTTATCTTCTCGGGAAACTTGAAATCATGATTTAAAAACATTTTTTTGTACTACATCATTGTAGATCCTTCTCCTAAAGTGTAACTGGCACCATGCGTGTACATCAGGAGCCCAGAGGATGATTTCGTTTCTTTTGCATCAAAATCAAGTTGAATTTTAAAATGAGACTGTTTGCCCCCAAATAAGCTCTTGCGGTTTCTCCTTTTGCAGAACATAGCCATATTTAGATACTTACGGGAGCCCACATACGAGATTGAGCTACCTCCGATGAGGAATAACTTTGTGACGCTATGATGAACTCGTATCCAGTTTCTCTCTGACAAAGGCCTAACCCTCAAAACGTCAGTTTTAGAAACTCAACCAAATTATTTTGTTGTACTCCCAACCGACGCAGCACCACAGTTTCTTTAGAAACTTACCCTCCTTATTCGTCATGTTTTGATTGTAACACGCCTTGCTGGTTGCTAAAGCCTCTGATGCTTGAAAACTTCTTAAAAACTTTGATCATTAATTTTGAAAATCTTTACGGAGACGAAATTTCGCCGAGCTGTTGCAGAGACTCAGTTTATGTATCAACCTACTGTAACACGTAACGCCGCTTAACCCTTTTTTACTCTAACATCAGTATACATATTCTCCATGCTTTTCCGTATACATCCCCTTAAGAGCTGATGAGGAGAACTTGTTTCATAATCCGCAGCTACTCTGGTTGGTGACCATTTCCTTGATTCTCATGACCTCAATGTGTGATTTGGGGTAATATTGTAAGGAGAAATTAGACGCTGGTCACTCTTAGGGGTTAAAGGGTAAAAATTCTGTCGGGTTTTTCTACCATAAAGTGGGTGTTGCCACTCCTCATGGTCAGGTGTCCGATTCATTTCGATAAGTTTCCCCGAAAGCCTGGTGGTACTCATTGATTTCCATGAGTGGAGTGTGGCAGTGAGAGGCATGAGTCGGCGGAGAAGGCATACCTGAGATCCTTCCCAGAGCTCTCGATCCAGAGCCTAACGCGGTCAGAACTGGGGCACCGCGTCTCCCACTTACAATATCAAGTGAAAAGAAGTCAAATTCAGATAGTGAATTGTGCATGCTGAATAATTATGTTTTTCCTCTTTATTTCAATAATCGGTAACTGCTCTACATTACAATGCTGTAGCGATTCATTAAGAAAAAGCTAAAAAATAGAGCACTCAACTGACCAAATACAAGATCAAGTACGAAGAATATCATACTGTCATGGGAGTCAGCAAAAGCTTCAAAAAACATTTATTCTAACGTTATGATGCTGTGAAGAACTTCTTTTGGAACTGAGCAACTGAGGTGTGGCAGGCAAATTAATCGGAAGACTCTGCAAATAAACAAAATTGTTCAATATTAGCTCAATCTTCTCTCACTCAAATGACAAAATCCAATGATGTTGATCAAATTGACGAAACTTAAGAAAGTTATGTTATTAAACGAAAATTACTCCTCTAATTTTCACAAGAAACGCAAACAAATTGGTTTGCGCTATCATTTTTGGAAAAAGAACCTTCAAAGTCTTCCTCGCTATCGAGGAATTCACGTCAAATTCACTTTTAAGAAGTTTTCCATGCGCAAATGAAGGGGTACGTGCTTCTTTATGAAAATGTTGTTGCAACGTCTTTCAGCAGGTTTAACTATGACAATAGTTCCAATCTTCGCACGATATCAGTCTTTTAATAAAGTTTTCGAGCTTAATTAGTCAGTTTTCCAACAATGTCCCTGTGTCGGTTTATTGACGAGTTTTCGTACTGTATATGTATCGTTACTGTAAAGTACGTTATTGCTGACCTTTCTCCTTTCGATTTTCATTTACTTTGCTTATTGCCATTTTAAATCACTGTAAGATTTATGTTATTTTTGTTGTTATTTTTCAGAAACCAATTGTTAAGTAAAAGGGATTCAAATTAGTTTCCTGAACGGTTGATATGCGAGAACAGTTTGTGAGTTGCATAGCGATAGCAAAGCCAACAAAAATGCATGAGATTGAGTTTCGATGCTAAAATTATTTTCACTAAAGTTATTAATTATTAATCCAACCGGCTACTGAAAACTTGATGATAGAAAAATTAAACTCCTAAATCTCACTGTGGTTATCGTTCCCCGGCTTCCGTTCACTATGGGTTCATAAACAGCTAATAGGAGAACATAGACATACAAGGTAAAAACAAATCTTTAATTTAACTCACTGCATTTCCTGTCAAAACCGTTTTCCATTTGGGCGTTATCTCGTTATTTCGCCCCACCTTAAAGAAAAGCAAGACAAGAAGTAAATCTCAAGGGCTCCTTAGAGCACTCCGTGCCACTAGTGATTTTCCTACGTTACCCGCTAGCAAAAGCAAAGCTCAAGATCTATAACCTTTTTTTCCAAATTTCCTCACTCTAGTTTAATACCTTCATCCTGTCAGCATACAGGGGCCTTCACACATTTCAATCCAAGGTGTGACAATTGATATAACTCGCCAGCTTGTTTAACTGATAAGTGTATCTATCGTGCATTTCTCACAAAGCAATTTTGTGTCCCTTCAATATCTAAATCAAGATGACTAAGATATAAAGACATATCTAAACCTATCTTTTTTTTAAATCCAAGAAACTTACAAGTTTGTTGGCATTCTTTCAAAGTTTTAAAATTATTTTCATTTCCTCCGCAACCGCCGTAGATGAACTTCTCACACTGACCGCTGGCCTCATCAAAGTGGTATCTCGGAAAGTATCCTCTGCAGTGTCCTGTCTGAGATGGAAGGGGACATATACCTTGGAAAAAAAAACAGCAGAGAGTTTTCTCTCTATTTTCTGCACAGAGCCAGAAATGAAGACAGATGTTGATCAATGTTTCACCAGCCTCCCGTCCCATCCCGTTCCGAGTCCCATTGTCAGGATTCGAGGCCCAGTTACTTTTTTCTAGTCAGATGCTTAGTAAACTGAGCTATAATTTTGAGGACGCAGACAGACTCAGGCCGATATATTGCTCTTCCCAGCTTTGGATTGAATATAGCTCTTTATAAAGGCGTCAGACTCTAAAATATTTCAAGTTTTCACACAAGCTAGGGCACTTATAATATATCTGATAATGGTAACGTACATGGACCTGATAACATCTACGAATGGAATCATGATGTGAAGGGAAAATAACTCGTTAAGAATTGTATGATTATACAAGGGGTTATTAGAGCACTCCGTGTCACTGGTGATTTTCCCACGTTACCCGCTAGAAAAAGGAAAAGCTCAAGATCTATAACCTTTTTTTCCAAATTTCCTCTCTCTAGTTTAATATCTTCATCCTGTCAGCACACAAGGGCCTTCACACATTTCGATTCAAGTTGTAACAACTGATATAACTCGCCAGCTTGTTTAACTGATAAGTGTATCTATCTTGCATCACTCACAAAGCAATTTTGCGTCCCTTCAATATCTACGTCAAGATGGCTTAGATATACAAATACATCTAGACCTATATTTTTTTGAATCCAAGAAACTTACAAGTTTGTTGGCATTCTTTCAAAGTTTTAAAATTATTTTCATTTCCTCCGCAACCACCGTAGATGAACTTCTTACACTGACCGCTGGCCTCATCAAAGTGGTATCTCGGAAAGTATCCTCTGCAGTGTCCTGTCTGAGATGGAAGGGGACATATACCTTGGAAAAAAAAACAGCAGAGAGTTTTCTCTCTATTCTCTGCACAGAGCCAGAAATGAAGACAGATGTTGATCAATGTTTCACCAGCCTCCCGTCCCATCCCATTCCGATTCCTATTGTCAGGATTCGAGCCCCAGTTAATTTTTTTCCCGTCAGATGCTCAGTTAACTGAGCTATATTAAAGAACAAAAATAGAGTCAGGCCGATATATTGCTTTTCCAAGCTTGAGATTGAGTATAGCTCATTATGGAGGCATAAGACCCTAAAACTTAGCAAACTTATTCCAAGTTTTCACACGAGCTAGGGCACTTATAATATATATCTAATAATGGTAGCGCACAGGAACCTGATCACATCTACGAATCGAATCACGATGTGGAGAGAAAATAACTCGTCAAGAATTATATGGTTATACGATTATATTCAATTGACAACGCAAGGACAAGTTGCATGGTCAGTTACTTTTACATTCCCCCCTTTTTTCTACGATTAATTTGAGCCCAAAATCTCCAAATTCAACAATCAATGTAAATAAACCGCTCAGCGATACGAATTACATGTAGGATTTTGATATTTGTCAATAAGTTTCAGAGACTTTGAAATAAGTTTTAGTTGTATTTCCAAAGAAATCACAAATTCAAAAACTAATTTCAAGTTGTTTTAAACTCAGGACACTTACACGTTTGTTGGCATTCTTTCAATGTTTTGAAATTATTTTCATTTCCACCGCAACCACCATAGATGAATCCTTCGCAGCGACCTTTTGCCGCATTGTAATAAAATCGTGGGAAACGTCCTCTGCAGAATCCTATCAGTTTTGGAAGGCGACAATTGCTCACACCAGAGGCCATCAAATCTTTAAGAAACAAAGACAAAAGCTAATTTGGTTAAAACAAACAAACAAACAAACAAACAAACAAACAGCAACAACATCATAAAATGAATAACTAAACAAAAACTGAATCAATCTCTCTTCATGTACTGTAGATTATACGCAAGAACGAAACACGATAAAATAACAGCCCACGTAACGTTCGGTCTCTAAAAAAACTTATTTATTTAAGATCGATCGACGAAAGATCAGATATTTGCAATATCTATTGGGGTGATGGCTCTTACGGCTTAAGGTTAAAATTTTGGCCGATTTATAGCTATTTCTTTACCGAGCCCAAAACTTACCATCTCTCTTATTTATCTATTTACAAACATGACGCTATCGACATTGCTGATCCTTGCAGTATGCAGGACGAGTGTCATATGACCTTCGTAATAGACCTCATCGGAGGTGTTAGGGTCGATTCCTCATGGGGACTCAGAATTTTTCTTTGTCCCACGCTCGTGATAAGACGAAAAACATCTTTCTCTATATCTTTTGATTGTTTTCACCAGTTCTTTTTATTGTTTATAGTTAACTTTATTTACGACCAACCGTCTGACAGTTAACCCATTGAGACCCTCCTAGGAGTAAAAAACTACGTTAGATAACTTGGTTTATCAACTGGATCGATAACGGAATTGGTCACTCAACCGTAGAGAGTTTCTACGACTGGGGTTTCGAGCGTTAGCCCCGACGAATGGGTGACGCTGGAAATCTTAGTTGTCCAAACTGGCTACGGTCGGATAGCCATGGCCAATTTACATTATCAACCAAGTTATTTAAATAATTATTGATGCATTTGGGGACCTGGATGCTTTTATCCTTGGTTTAACTCTCTACTCCTGACAACTAGCCTTACAACTACAAATCGTTTATGATTCAAAAATGAATGTAAAGATAATCAGGGAGAAAATCCTGTTGGTAAAGACTTTCCTCAGTGTCTGACATGAAAGAAATACATTTACAAGTTGAAACAAACTAAACACTATGCGTTCTGTGATTGCAATTTGTCTTGACCTACCAGTGCTCGGGCGCGTGGACATGGTGATCGGTGTACTTTTTTCAAGGTTTTATCCAAAATGGTGTACAATACTTGCGAAATTAGTGGGAATTAATCAAATAATGACAGTAGCTTTTTATGACTTGTATGAGCCAGCCAGCCATACAGTTCTTGACCGAAAAAGTAATGGGGAAAAGAATAGATGGCCTTCGGAACTACGGCTTGGATTTAGTACAATAGGGGGTTATAAAAACACCTCTTCTTTAACTCCCACGTCACTTTCATTAAAAGCTAACGCCTATTGGCCAGAGACAATGATTAAACATCCACCTTCATTTTAACAGCACACCACTTACCCTTGATTCCCTGCAGCATTCAATCCGAGTATCATACTGAAATTATCCTTTCCGGAGTTTTGATTGATAATTCACGGTCCAAAAACTTTGAACTAATGCATTTGAGATCTTAAAATTCCATTTTTAGCAATAATCACGGTCCAAGAATCAAATCAGACAATGGACCCAGTCGTGCTTATCCTTTAAATCAAATCGTGACTTGTTATGCACTCAAGGCTTGTAAGAAAGCGAAGAAATTTTCAGTACTCTGTTTCTCAGACAATCCGTTTGGTCTAAATGGAAATTTTAGGATATACTCACTTCATGAAACAGAAACGTAGGATGTTTAATGTTTAAGCTAATCCAATTGAAAATTAAAAAAAAAAAAGAAACAAATATAATTCCACCAGTTTACCTTCTAAGTCGAAGAAGAGCATTTTCGCTTTCTTAAAAGCCTTTCCTAGAAACGTGCTTTTCAGGCGAATAATGAGGCTAAAGCCGTCGGGCACATTCGCTATTTTGTTTTTGGTTCTCACCGCCGATTATTCTAGAATCAATGGTGGTATTGCAACATAAGGCATATTTACTCGACAGGTAAATTGTGAATGTATATGAAACTTTCAGATAGTCATTTGAACAGTATTTTTGCTTGAGTGGGTGAAAAAACCGTCGACAAATATATACTACATTTCATATTCGTTTTGTATGATGTTTAATATATGTACAAACCTATTGCATGATTATAATACAAAAAAGTGTTCAGGCTGCCTACCGTTAGTCAGATTACTTTCAATATATTTAGTCTGAAGAGTGTAATGGGAGTTGGATTCAGTAAACAGGCTCCCAGGTAAAAGAAAACCATCATGCGTAGTGTAGTCGGGCTGGTTTCTCCGAATATCAAAATATTTCCTTTTCTTCATACACGTCACAAAAAAAACTCTTCAATACATTTACGAAATATTTAAGGCGATATTGCGATACTAGGTAACAGTATTATTTACAAGCCAAGTAATTGTGAATCTTCAAGTCTTGTCTTATTCAACTTTTCATAAAACCAGTTTCTTAAACGCTCGCTGTCTTCTTTGAGCTTCAGATTATATTTCTTCCTTAGATATGAAATATAACTCTCCTCTTTCAGAGTCATTTTCTCACATAAATATTTGTTCATGTTTGGAATGCTGTGTTCATTTAGTTTGATTTCCATTTCTCCCGTATCACGGTTTGTTTCCAGTGTGTGAATACATTCCTTCTCGAGACTATTCACTTTGTTACGTAGCTTTGTAACTTCTTGATAAAAGGTTTGGTCTTGCGCAGAAATTTTATTCCAGAAAGTTTTGTTGAAAAAGTCGTATAACGCAGCATCGGCATTATTCCATTCACTGATTTGCATCTGAAAGAAGAGTAAAGCAAAAATGAATCGTGCCTGGTCAGTATTTAGCAAGTAGATTCCATGTTACCTTCAGTGATGTTTATCTATGTCTGTTCTGTGATATTTTGTCGATGGCGTCAAAATGTGGTAATAACGAAAAAAAGGGGCACGCAAGGCGCAGTCAAGAGATTATTATTATTCTCTTGGCGCAGCCGAGTGTGGTGCTCAGATATTCCTTTAACAAATTTTACGTCTTCAGTGATCTATTTTTGTACAGACCAACGGCAACTTAAAGTTTGTTTCATTTTTTTTTTTCATAAAAAAATTCTGTCAATGGCGACGCTGTTTATGCTTCTATCCTTCAATGGATCTTGAGTAAATAAGAATCATTCAAATTGTGTTCATACATGTTATTCCACTTATCATACAAAATCTGATCGATATAAATGAACGTAGATTTCCTTCTCAGCAAGTTCATTTAAATTTGTGCTTTTTGATATTGTGGAAAGAAACTGTTTCCAGTTGCTCTCTAAAAAGTTTTAATAAAAAAGTGCTCTGATAAACAAATGGAATAATGAGAAATACTGCTTACCTTTTGCTGATCTGTTATGTTTGTTTCTTTGTACTCAGGTGATCTTTGATTCAGTTTGAAATAAACAACATCATCTAAATCCCAACAGAGTTCTCTTTTGAGTAAAACAAGAGATTCGTCAAAATATTCCATGATAAGCACTAAGTCTATTTTCTCGGCCAGGTCACCAATGTACTTCTCTATCATCACTGGATCATTGTAATATTTGTGCTGAAGGCCAAGGTCGAACATTTGTCCTGAAGAGAGCGCGGACATTACGTTTAGGTTTCATTATATACATAATTAATGCGGATGTATATAGGCACATTTTGTTTAAAGCACTTATAGAAACACAGATATAAATAAATGACGTTAAAGAAGGAAAAAATCAGGCAGTAGTAAAACTTAGTGTAAAATTTGCAACGCATGAATACTTTGACCAGCCCAGCGAAATCAACGGAATCTTCGACAAGTTAAACGACAGTTTACAATGCAATGTACTCACTGTGGTTAAGAATTGAAGAAAATTGGCGTTAACCGTTTGCTTATTTCAAACGTTGATCTTAATGTGCGTATAGCTCATCAAAACTCCAGCAGAAAAATCATTCAGATAAATATTTATGATCATGTCTCGACTTATCACTTACCATTTTTTACCATGTTAATGTTGATATCAAATCGTGGCTCCTGATGAAGATACTGTAACAGATACTGCTTGGGTTTGGTCAGAAATGCATCAAATGGGTCGCTGTAGTTGTTCATACCGAGCAAATCATCAATTTGATATCCGTAGAAGACAGATTCAAAATGATCTGTTGGTTTCCTTATAACTGCGATGTAGTAAGAGTCCTGCAAGAATAGTTATTGGGTCAATGAAACAATGTATTGAGTTAGTGACTGTTGGGAAGATGGGAATCAAATTTAATTTTGTACTGAATCCAGTACGGTTCAAACTTACACGGCTGCTCTTACAATTTATTCTGGCGCTGATTGGTGTGTTGGCTTCAGAAAGATTCCAAATTTTATTAAAAAATAGCCAAAAAAAAAAAAAAAAGAAAGAAATTTGATATACCATAAAAGAATGTGAAAGGCAAGACAAACAAAGAAACAACCGAAACAACAAGAAAACAAGCTCCAAAGCAAAACAAATAGATATACAATAAGAAAGAAAGTGAAAGGCAAGTAGACCGACTAACAACAAACAAACAAGCAAGTAAACAAGCACAAGGGATAGAGCTCGTAGGTATGAAATATGACCTTCTTTTAAAGCTGCTGTGTGATAAGGAAAATATCTTCAGCGAAAGGCCCCATATGGATGTGTATAATTCAGTCTTAAGCTGGACTAATGAAAGTCATTTTACGCCAAGATCGGTGAGTGGTGGGAGAATAAATCACTCAGAGAGCAATTAGTTTTGTCAACGTCAACGACTGGATGGAAGTCCCATTTTCAGCGTTGTTATGGAATGCAAAGTGGCGCATAAAGGAGTCAACCTCTATCTCTACTATTCCCCAAAGGCTGCATAATTATTTGAGTCTGTATCAGGCAAGTATTAGTTACCTTTGGCATGAAGGATGCTATTGTATCTGGGCTGTATCTGGCATTAATGAGTAAGTTTGGAGCAGTTGAATTAAGGTACTTTTTGTCCACGTAGCTTGGATTAAAGTGTAGCGGCCAATAGAAATCGTAGCTTTTCTGTTTAGGAAGAGCAAAATCCAGGTCGTTCAAGTCGCCATATCTGTACAAAATATTGGCAAGTGTTCCACTCCCAGTTCGGTGAGTCCTTAAAAGCACTAAGTTCACGAATGGACCCTTTAAGGCACAGGGAATCCTAAAAAAATGAGCAGAGAAGAAGTTTTTAAAAGTCGAAATGCGGTGTCCAGTGTTCAGTCGTAAATTTGTGTCTCATAGCTCATATGCTCTTTACAGATCGATGTTCAAAGGGTAGCTCCAAGAAATTGCTCCATGCAAAATCTAATATGGCCACTACCTGAAGAGACTACGGCCTTGTTCAGTTGCAGTATTTTGCATTAATTTAATGGAATTTAATAAGTTTAAATGGAGTTTACCTTCTAAAAAAACATCGAGAACGGCTGATTTGATCTGGATCGTCTCAGTCGTTCTTCACGCTTGGCTCAGATGCAAATGCAGTCCCCATAGCCGAAATAGTTTTATCTATGCCATGCATGATTGAGCCAAACCATGCATGCTCCTAGCTGGAGATAGGTTTGGTAATTGAAAAAATTCAGTTAATCTTATAAATTTGTCGGCTTTAATTCTGCTTAACTAAGGTACCGCGACCACTGGGGACCTAGGACAAGTTTATGGAATGACTTACTCCAAATCAACCTTTATTTTATCAGACTATGGATTAAATTATTACCTCTTGGGTTCTTCCTGGACCTCATCCCATCCCATGTTGTAGTCAATACTTTCGTCTCGCTCAGCGTCACTTTTAGCATCGGTTTCGTCATAAATATTCATAAGACTGTCATTGCTCACAGATCTCGTCTGTGAGCTGTCACTTGAATTATTACTGTCCGCGTCGAAGTTTTCACTGGTTTTGTCAATTACACCGCTTTTTGCTTCAATGTAGTTGGATTCCTCTGAAGAGTCCAGCGCTAAACGATAGCCTTTCTTATCCAAGTAAACAAGCTGTGAAGGGCTATATCAAGTACATTGAAAATAGGTCAAGGTAAACTAACATTGCCATGTGACAACTTGTCATATCATCTTGTTTATGATTCGATCACGTGCTTTCCGGCGTCAGTGCCTCGATCACGCGCTTTCCGGCGTCAGTGCCTGTTTAACGGACTAATGGACCGAAAAGAAAACTTATTATTGCTGAACGTTTCTTGCAATAGGCCACTACGTTTGTTCCTCTTTTGTCAATAAATCATCTGTAACACTAACTCTATTTCCGAGCAGATGGGCATTTTTTCACAAATAGAGGTGTTCAGGCATCAATAAAGGGACAAGTGAATAATGTGTGGTAGACCTGCAATGAGTTTTTTTCTACTTTAGAATTCACACGCAAACAAAAAACCTTATATCTGTGGCTGATTTTGCTTATAAACGGTGATACATATTACGGTTGACAGCCCCGTACGATTTGACTGAACGACCCGTAACAATTTACTTGACACGATCCGATCATTTGCTTTAATTTTCTAGGTATCTATCTCTGCTCTTTTGTAATAACATGATACGTTCTTACCTTACAGAGAAAAATTCAACGTATTTGATATCAAAAGCGTGGTGATCTCCATCTCCCTCTTTGTCTTTGTTTTGATGAATCACTTTTGTTCTCGACGTCAGATAGAGTAGTATTAGAAGACACATAAATAAGCCTCCAACTACCCAGGGAAAGTAAGAGTTTCGACTCCTCATCGCTTTGAACCTATGTTTTCGCTACCCAAGCATGACATTTGTAACAGTTTCTTCACAACAACGCCGCGTATCTTTTCAGTAATTTTAACTTAAATGTTTATGTTACGCGAGGCTGCTCATCAGTAAACAGCGTAGCGTAGAAGCAGGTTGTGCTGGTGTCGCATCCAAAAAACTACAACGGTTTCTAAGTACTACTGGTATCTCTGTACACACAGCCGTTCCCATTAACTGTCAAAAAAAACTCATCCACATAAAGAAATGTGATTCTCTTCAATTTAAATCTCAGTTATTGTCGTGGTCCAAAGCTTTCCAGACTCCGAGCAAAAATCTTAAACCAAAACAGGCGAACGCCTCTTCTTGATTTTTAAGAACTCGAGAAACACGTCTCCAATTTGAAGATTAATTACGTTTGGTATAAACGGTTGAGGTTCTCCGAATTAATCAGTTCGACTCTCACTTAAGGTCGCTCTCTCAACCGCATTTGTACGAGGAACTCATATCCTGCCAAGAGTTTATCTTTTAAATGTTGACCAGCGGCTTTCCAGTATTTCAGAGCTGCACACAAGAAAAATGGTTTGCTTGTATCAGACAAGGACCTGGTAAAGGACATTTTCATTCAGTCTTTCGAATTGAAATTAAAGAAAGTGAAAAAGAACTTCTTTAGGGTGATTGGCAACCGCGAACTATTTTTGATGTTAGGTGACACCTATTCAGTCTTGCTTTGCTTTCCTCATTCTATTCTGTAAACTCTATCTATTTTTTGTTGACTTGTTATTAAAAATACTGGAAGAATGAAAGGAAAAGTCTTCGAACGAAGATAGACAGAAGGAGAAAAGACTTTTGCTTCATATATGCCCATTTCATTGATTATATATGTGTGTTAACCCCTTAAGCCCTAAGAGGAACCAGAATCTGATATCTCCCTACAGTAACACTGCTGAATCATTCATTAAGATCATGAGAATAAAGGAAATGATCACCCACCGGTATGAAGCTTTGATCACTAAACAAATTCTTCTTATGGGTACAATAGGATATATGTATATAGAGCAGTATGGAGAACTTACATATTGATGTTAGGGTGTAAAGACTTAACGGAGTCATGTCACGTACTGCTAGGACTGTGCAAAGTATTCATAAAATGAGCTATTCAGGGATTTTGTGGAATTCGAACTCGCGACTTTGAGATAACATCGTATTACTCTTTACCGTTAAATCAACGAAACCATCAAGCTATGTACAACAGAACCCGCGTGGATCGATGACGTTTTAATTTTCCGTTAAATTGAAAGATTTATTTCAGTCAGTAGCATGGGTGCAAAGTTAAACGAGTTGAACTTCGTGACAGTAGAGACGCTGGCAACACAAGCCTTTCAATTTCACAGGGGCTTCATAGATTGAGATTTCTTTTCAACAATTTTGGTGTCGCAACATTCACATCTTCGCCCGCTCTATGGATGACTCTTAGTAAAGTGTTGGCAACTTGATATAGTTCATAGGTATATTCTTTAGTGAAAATTGTTCAGATACATTTAGAAGTATGTGTCTTATAGGCGAAATATTTAAACATTTCTCCATATGTAATTATTTGAATAGCAGGGAGAAACAGAAGCAATAAGCTCCCCCTTTGAAATCACCGCATGAACGGCTAGTTAGCAAACTACAATTTCGAAATGAACATAGCGACACCTTTTTTGTCATCGACCAATTTACGTGGGCTTTGTCACAGTTAGTCCAGTAGATAGCTGCTAAGCGAGATAAGGCAAATTGTCGGCAAAAATCTAATTTTCAACTTTTAATGACAATAAAGTAGCAGTCATATTAGTGCGGGAAGATGGTGGCCCCATGATTACCAAACGGGACTCGAAAGGTGCTAGTTTGAGTCCCGTCTGGGTCACTACGTCGTGTTCTAGAGTAAAATATTCCACACTTACGGTGCCCCTCTCCGTTCAGGAATTAGAAATGGGTATCAGCACCCCATCCAAGTGAATACACCTGCTATAAGTTACTTGACGCTACAACAAAAAGAACTGTTGGAAAAAGTTGATACAGCACTCGATTTAAATCTATTTTAAGCCTGTAAAGGGATCCAAATCAGGTAGATTATCTTATCCACAGCATGCCAGAGAATTCCTCTGTCATCCACAGTCCTTAATCAGGATTTCAAGAGCCATCCAACTTGAGAAAATTGAAAATTTTTATATTGTAGTCCAGATAAATGATCAAATCTTAGAAGCAATTTGGTATGCGTTGTGCACTGGAAAAACTTGGCCAGAATATGATTACCTGTGCAATCCGTGCTATTCCTACGCATCTTTGTTTAACATCATTTCCTGAACAGTTTATTTTCGTGCGTTTAGGTTTTTATTCCCTATAAAGCTATTATTTTTACTGGCTATTTTGATGAAGGAAAATTTAAACGGAAAAATGACTCACGATATTTTTATGTCCAGTCTTATGTTAAGTGACGTACATTTGAT
This sequence comes from Pocillopora verrucosa, assembly GCF_036669915.1. Classification (NCBI taxonomy): domain Eukaryota; kingdom Metazoa; phylum Cnidaria; class Anthozoa; order Scleractinia; family Pocilloporidae; genus Pocillopora; species Pocillopora verrucosa. The sequence continues at coordinate 10,529,275 of NC_089320.1, read as the reverse complement.
AAGTTAACCTTAGCAGTTTTCCCATCTAGAGGCATATATTGGATCCAGCGAACACCACAATCTGTGGTGATTAACACTGCTGCAACAATTGTACGTCACGCCATTGTACTGGAAGGGAATGGCGCAGTACTTTCCCGAAGTTGTTCGACGATGGCAAACTAAGTAACAAATAACAGCTGTAAGTGACCAGTCCGGCCGGGCCATGGACAGTTTTATTTATACCATGACGTTATGAAACATGGCGTTATGGTTCAAATTTTTAAAACTTAGGCTAGCCCCACATTTTAATACCGCATTTTTGTCTCTGACATTTATGGCCCTTGGTACCCGGTTCACTTGAAAAAGCACAAAAAGAGCTTCACGTCAAGAGCAGTTTGAATGGTGTCGGTTGAAATTTGTGGGAGCAATCACAGTTTAAAGTCGAGCTGCGATGACTTGTGTGGGGCGGTTGAGGACACATGCAATCACTATCATGAAAATTTTAGGTATGTACGATCTAATCTACGTTGGTTTAGTCCGAGTGCACAGCCGTTATTTTTGTGACTTGTTGTCTTAGGCCGTCATAGTGTCATGGCTTCTTCCAGCTATCGATTTTCGCAGTATTCCTAAGGATTTCACCCCGTGGATGATCAGCTCATGGATGATCATATCTCATTCTTGAGAACAGTCTTTCGGCTTAATGACAGAGAACTGTCAAGTAGGACAAAGCTTATTCAAAACTGAGCTTTCGGTTCAATTTAAGATAATATCGACTAGGGTTCTGAAAAAATCGATCCCAAACGGGTTAGCTCGGTGTGCAAACGAATGCTTTATCGAGTTCGGTAAAACTCAGATCAACAAAAAATTATTACGACCTTAAGCGATTATTTTTTGTCATCATCGTGAGCAAGACTTCCCATGTGTGTGGGAATAAATAAAGCAAACAAACAATTGGCGGTTTAAGCTGGTCGAAGAGTGTTCCGTGAAATTCTCGTATAACTACTTCTAATACAAAACATATCATCTAACATTAATGTAGAAATTCCAGATGAGATTGAAATAAAATCAAAACAAAAGATCTAATTAGCAGAACTCACAATAGCTCAGCAAGTGCGTTTTAAAACTGTGCCATTTCTTAGCCTTCCTCGGCCATATTAGTTTGCTCTGGTTTTGTTCAGACCAATCATACACGGGAAATGGTATAGACAACTTTCATGTCAAAGTTAACAGATCTTGTTCAATTCAAGGCCGACATATGACTTTCTCAACTGTCTTAGAACTCGCCAAATACGGAAAAGGATACTACATTATTTTGTAACTGGTTTAAAATTATGACTGATGGCTTGTTGCTAAGATTCTCTGACTAGGAAAACATCAGCAGTAAGACTTACCACATTTCATCTCTAATGGGGAGCAATATAACCCCGAGCCACATTCCGAGTCTCGGTTGCACAGGTATGGTCTAAGGATATTCTCCATGTAGTTTGAAAGTGCAAATGAAATCATATCCTTCGGATGGGAAGTATGTGTCTTGTCATTGAGATCGCATATTTTGTGCTTCTGATAGAAATTAATGCTGTGGCAGTCGGGATAATCCACGCACAGTAACGCACATTCTTCTATCCCCTCAACTGGTCTGGTCGCAATTGTGTGGTTCTTCAGGACTCGTCCTCGTATAGAATAAGATGCGTCACACCGATTCGCCGATGTTGTAGGAAACCAATAGATTATAATAAGGAGGCCAGTCCTCATTCCTGTAGAAAATTAAAAGTATCGAAATCGCGATATTTTACTTTAGTTATTCACCGTCGTGGAGGTGAATAGGGGTGGAAATTTTATGGAGCTGCGAAGTGGCTCGGAAAGTATCCACGACTTCCATAGACGCTGAGGTAGATAATTGTTTTTGTATATACTGACATCGAAAACATATCATCCATTCATTCCGGTTAATACACCGCAAAATGGTCGGAAATTGAACTCTTGACGCGCGATTTTGTCTCTTTGACAACTGCTCGGAGATAAAAATGCTTGCTAATAACTTCCGAACTAGCCAATTAACACTCGTGAAAAACACTATTTACCCATGAGGATGAAATACTGATGATTAACATTCCTTTTAGAAACAAGAGACAACTTTTTGAAGACATGTTTCTAATTGGGTTTTTTTTTTTTTCGATTGGACCAATGTCAATGTTTATGACAATGATAATCATGCCGGATAAAGGAAATAAAAACTTGGGTCATTGCACTGTAAATTCCAAACAGGGACATGAGAGGTCTTTCATTTCTTTCATTGTCCTGGCAACATGCTGAAATCACATTTCACCTCGTTAATATTTAAGTATTACGTGTCAGGTGTCGCACGCGCCTTGCTACATAATCATATTTGTTTTCTATTGTGCTTCGATAAAATACAAAGTGTCTTGAATAAATAGAGTAGAATATTTATTTCCTCTTCGATCATGCTATCACAGAAGCACACTTTTCTGACTTTCAGCAAAATAATTTTCATGCTATTTAAGTAAAGAGTATTTTTATGCTGGTGATATAGTTTTTCGTTTACCGTTCCCAAAATAACTTGAAATGTTTGTTTTCATGTCACCCTAAGTGATATGCTGGTAATTCTGTTTTTGCAGCATAGTGGATAAGAAGAGTTCAGATTCAGCGAACACAATTTATTTTAATCTGACACCCTCATAATGTCGGACTGTAGCGGGTACAACTATATTACAGGTTTCACAGAACATTCTCGTCCTTTTTTCCAATAATATACTCATAGAGAGATTTTACTGTATGCAAGAGTCGGAAAGTATATCGACTGTAGGACGAAAATTTATATTTCAAGGAACCCAGATGTTGGTGTTTTGATGCTTGGGCAATGGAAGACAATATAGCCGAAACGAGTATAAACGAAAAGAGGCTAGTGAAGGATAGCGAAAAAAATGCAGAAGGACAAATTGGTACAATCAATGCATTAAGTGAAAACTTCCCTTTCAAAAAACTAAGAAGAATTCTTGTCAATTCCCAATACTTAAAATGTAAGAAAAATGGCACCGAGAACTAATCTAAAAAATAAGTGGATTAAAAGTAAGAATAAATAATAACGAAATGATCTTACCACCCAAATGGGATAGTAGATATTTAAGAAGTTCGAACAAGTAGAGACGGCAACCACGAAATGAAGTACCAACTGTTGGCAAGAGCATTTTGATTTTGAAGTCTTTAGCCTGCCTCCTGGATCGCTTGGACGAAGGGCTAACGCTCAGCTTTTAAACTCTTTACGGTGGCCAATTACCTGTTATACTCTCCCACTGACGCAGCACCACAGTATCTTTAGAAACTTACCCCTTTTATTCATGTTTTTTTTATTGCCTTGGCAATTTGTTGAAGTCATAAATGTTTTATTATACTTCGCTAAAATACAGGGTGTCTTGAATAAATAGAGTAGAATATTTATTTCCTTTTTTTCGGTTACGCTATCATAGAAGCATCTATTTTTGACTTTCGTCAAATAATTTTCATGCTTTTAAAATAAAGAGCATTTTTGTGCTGGTGATATCGTAAGTCATTTTTCCTCTGATTATACACCTATCATCGGCCATCCCCTGGGGGGGGACCCCGGGCATGGGTGGGGACTTTGCAAAGGACCCTGTCAAAGTTCTTATTTTCCCCCTCCTAGGTGGGGACACAGAGGAATTAAATTTCCCCTCCCTGAGGGGAATCACCTTGAGCAGCTTGAAACCTGACAAGAAAACAGTACTTTATACCCTTAACGAAATGTCATGTTTTAATAGTGCTTACATGTTCGTAACAATGCAAATTTCAATGTACTGCTAAATACAATTACACAAAAAATAGCGGAAATAACACGATGGAAATGGATTTACATTACAATACCTGCGCCATCCGCCGAGGTCGCCATCACAAACACGAGGAGAAAGGTGGACCACGTTCTTCTGCACAGCGGTCTTCATTTTTTTTTTGATTTTTTTTTTTTTTTAATAGTATCTCTTTATTGCGCCGTACTCTCCAAAGGGAGACGTTAGTCTACTTACAATAAAGTTCAATAATACAATATGAATAACATAAAACGATAACTTTACCATATCCGAATACAATACGTTGATTGAAAAGCTATTACTGCTAAATTACATTTGTGCATTGAGACTTTGATACATTAAATGAGGAACTATAACAAAAGTGAAAAAAGAAAAAGAACGTAAGGAGTATTGTTTGAAGTGTTTTGGTGGGAGTTTCACTGTTGGCAGGTGTACCACTAAGTTTTTTATTTATTTACTTTTTTATTATTTAAATTTTGTTTTTATTTTATTTTGTATTTTTTAAAGAGAGTTGAGATATTTTAACCGCATTTGTCAGGAGCTAGTTATTGACGGTATTTTCAATTAGGTCCCTTTGGTGAACTGCATTCACAAAGTCGTGGAGGACAATGGGCTTGTTGTTAAGTTTACAACTATAGATATAATAACGCATGAATAGTGTGACGTAGTCGAATTTCTTGGTGGTACTATTCTCGTTTAAGTTGGAGGTAATTCCGAATAAAAGTTCCTCCGTAGTTGGGGAGAACTGTGAATTGTACGTTGTGTTAAACCACCGAATGACTTTCTGTATGAATGATTTCGTAAAGGGAAGACAACTTTAAATTGACCTGTTTCGTTTGCAAAGTCCCCTGTTTTCCCCGCGGTGCAAGGCTTTTGGAAAACAAACCTCCTTTATTTCCCCCGCCTCCAGGGTAAGTTAATCGTTCAAATCCCCGTATAAGTCCCCATTCAACATTGAATTTGCCCGGGGTCCCCCCCCCCCCAGGGGATGGCCGATGATAGATGCATTACATTTAAGCGGCGCAGACACCAGAATCGAGCCTCTATGTACCACTGAAGATATATGAAATGAAAGCAGCGTTGAGCTTTTGAAGACGTTTCGTAACATTTTATTGATAGGATAATTGCTAGCTAGCCTACGTATTAGAAATAAATAACATCTGCTCCGAAGTGAGAAAGACGTCTTTGTGTCTAAAATTAAACTGGCCAGATGAGTTTTTCTGAAATTTCATTTCCCGTTCCCAAAATAACTTGAAATGTTTGTTTCCATGTCACCCTAAGTGACATGATGGTAGCTCTGTTTTTGCCGCAGAGTGGATAAGAAGGGTTCAGAGCTTCAGCGAACATAATTTATTTTAATCTGACACCCTCATATTGTCGGACTGTAGCGGGTACCACTTATAATCATAGAGAGATTTTACTTTATGCAAGAGTCGGAGAGTGCATCGACCGTAGGACGAAAATTTATGTTTCAAGGAACCCAGATGTTGATGTATTGATGTTTGGGCAGTGTTAAACAATATAGCCTAAACGAGTATAGACGAAAAGAGGCTAGAGAAGGAGAACGAAAAAGCGGATGTGAAAGGACAAATTGCTACGATAAACACGCTTAACGAAACCTCCCTTTCAAAAAACTAAGGAGAATTTTTGTTAATTCCCAATTCTTAAATAGTAAGAAACATGGCACCGAGAACTAAATCTAAGAATAAAAGTAAGAATAAATAATAACGAAATAATCTTACCTCCCAAATGGGATAGCAGATATTTAAGAAGTTCGAACAAGGAGAGACGACAACCACGAAATTAGGTACTAGCTTTTGGGGAGAGCATTGTTGATTTTAAAGTCTCTAGCCTGCCTTCTGGATTACGGATGAGCGCGGGTAAATTCATCAACACGTATAACTTCCCATGTTTACGGATGTTTCTTAATGAAATTTTCATTGTTAGACTATACAATTTTATAACAAGACGATCTAAGATCGTAAGTCTGGCTACAAGTAGACGCTTGAACAAATACGTAAAAGCTGAATACTGTAAACAAAAATACTCCCTGGTTCAAATTTCGAAACTTTTTACTTGTTTACGTTTCCAGAAAGCTTTTAAAACGGCAGCTGGCTGTTATTTTGAACCCTGAAGATAATACCGGAAAACAATGTAGATCAGAGTATTCAATCATGATTGCTTACAGGGCTGATAACTGACTCATCTTTCAGGCTGATAAAAGAAATGATAATCGAGTGACACTGCCACCTGCCAAAAAAATTATTACGTTTGTAAAGATTCCCGCTTTCAAAGATTCCTCATTTTGAAGATTCCCGCTTTTAGAGATTCCCCGTTTTAAAGATTCCCGCTTTTAAAGATTTTCCTTTTTAAAGATTCCCGCTTTTAAAGATTCCCGCTTTTATAGATTCTTGTGAGACCTTCGCTAAATCATTTGATTCTTTTGCTATTTTGAGTTCGCGGAAAAACTTGTTTGGAAATATACGCTCATTACACAAGCCATCTTTTAGAGCACAGTCAAGGCTTCTTTACCTGTTAAGTATCAATCATAATATTCTCCCTTTCAGTTTTAAGTCAGCACAGCTCTGAATATTTGTTTCAACTCAGTGGTGGGCAAAAACGTTTACTTTACGTTTCCTGTTTATCATAAAAGGGTCGCTTGCCACTCGTTTGAGTATGTTTTCGAAAATAGATGCTTATTTTGAATAATTAAATCAAATATTAGAATTAAGATAACCTATGAATGAATACAGACCAATTTGAATGTGATGTGTTCTAACGCGGGGTTTCTATCTCTATTCTTTTGTTATAACACGATACGTTCTTACCTTACAGAGAAAAATTCAACGTATTTGATATCAAAAGCGTGGTGATCTCCATCTCCCTCTTTGTCTTTGTTTTGATGAATCACTTTTGTTTTCGCCGCCAGATAGTGAAGTATTGGAAGACACACAACAAGCCTCCAACTACCCAGGGAAAGTGAGAGTTTCGACTCCTCATCGCTCTGAACCTATGTTTTCGCTACCCAAGCATGACATTTATAACAGTTTCTTCCCACAACAACGCCGCGTATCTTTTCAGTAATTTTAACTTAAATGTTTATGTTACGCGAGGCTGCTCATCAGTAAACAGCATAGCGTAGAAGCATGCTGTGCTGGTAAACGCTTGAGGTTTTCCGAATTAATTAGTTCGACCCTCACCTAAGTTCGCTCCCTCCACCGCATTGGTACGGGAACTCATATCCAGCTAAGAGTTTATCTTTTAAATGTTGACCAGCGGCTTTCCAGCATTTCAGAGCCGCACACAAGAAAAATGGTTTTCTTGTATCAGACAAGGACCTGGTAAAGAACATTTTCACTCAGTCTTTCGAATTGAAATTAAAGAAAGTGAAAAAGAACTTCTTTAGGGTGATTGATGTTAGGGTGTGAAGACTTAACGGAGTCATCTCACGCACTGATATGACTGTGCAAAGTATTCAGAATAATCTATCCAGGGATTTTGTGGAATTCGAACTCGCGACTTTGACGATAACATCGCATTACTCTATACCGTGAAATCAATGAAACCATCAAGCTACGTATAACAGAACCCACGTGGATCGATGAGGTTCTTATTTCCCATTAAACTAGAAAGATTTATTTCAACCAGTAGCACGGTTGCAAAGTTAACCGAGTTGAACTCCGCGACGGTAGAGACGCTTTGACGCCTTTCAATTTCACTGGGGCTTCATAGATTAAGATTTCTTTTAAATAATTTTGTATCACAACATTCACTTCTTCGCCGGCTATATGGATGACTCTTAGTAGTGTTGGCAACTTGAGATATTTCGTTGGTATATTCTATTGTGAAAATTGTTCGCATACATTTAGAAATAAATGTCTTCAGGGCAAAATATTTCAACATTTCTCAACATTTAATTATTTGAATAGCTGGGAGAAACGGAAGCAATAAGTTCTCCCTTTAAAATCACTGCATAAACCGCTACTTAGCAAACTTCAATTTCGAAGTGAGCTTAGCGACAGCTTGTTTGTCATCATCCGATTTTATGTAGGCTTTAACACAGTTACTCCAATAGTTTGCCACTAAGCGAGATAGGGCAAATCGTGGGCAAAAATCTAATTTTCAAATTTTAATGACAATAAAGTAGCAATTATATTAGTGTGGGAAGGTGGTGGCCCCATGATTAACGAATTGGACTCGGAAGGTGTTGGTCTAACTCCCGTTTGGGTTAGTACGTTGTGTTCTATAGTAAAATAGTTCACACTTGCAAAAATCTGATTTTCAACTTTTAATGACAATAAAGTAGCAATTATATTAATGTGGGAAGATGGTGGCCCCATGATTAACGAACTGGACTCGGAAGGTGCTGGTCTAACTCCTGTTTGGGTTATTACGTTGTGTTCTAGAGTAAAATAGTTCACACTTGCGGTGTCCCTCTCCATCCAGGATTCTGAAGTGGGTATCAGCAGACCTAAAACAATACGGGGCGGCTTACGATGTACCAGCACCCCATCCAAGTGGATACACCTACTATAAGTTGCTTGACGCTACAACAAAAAGAACTGTACAGCACTCGATTTCAATTTACTTTAAACTAGTAAAGGGATCCAAATCAGGTAGATTATCTTATCTATATCATGCTAGCGAATTCGTCTGTCATCCACAGCCCTTAATCAAGATTTCAAGAGCCATCTTACTGAAGAAAATTTAAAATTTTTTTATTGTAGTCTATGATCAAATTTTAAAAGCAATGTGGTATGCATTGTGCACTGTAAAAACTTGGCCAGAATTTGATTACCTGTGCAATCCGTGCGAATCCTACGCATCTTTGTTTAAGATTGTTTCCTGTTGAAAGGAAACTTTTGACGGAAAAATGACTCAAGATATATATATATATATATCTAGCCTTATGTTAAGTGTTAAGTGACATACACTTGATAAGTTAAACTTGGCAGTTTTCCCATCTAGAGGCATATATTGGATCCAGCGAACACGAAGCCACGCATCGTAAATCAGCATAGCGTTGTTTACTGTTTTAAATGTGATTTGTGTGATTCAAATTACGTCGGATATACGACGCGCCATTTGTTTCAACGCATTGCAGATCATCGATACTCTGTCATTGGTCGCCACCTGAGAGATGCCCATGGGAACATTGACTTACTCAATGAGAGCCAGTTTAGAATGCTCAAAAAATGTGGCACGAAATGGGATTGTCTTGTTTATGAAATGTTGTACATAAGAACAATAAGGCCCAATTTAAACACCCAGAGCGATTCCATTAGGGCCAAACTCTTTGTTTAACTTTTAACGCTTTGTAATTTATTCACCGCTTTATTATATATATACTCGATTTTATTTTATTTATTTTAGTTTACTTGATAATGACGTTCTGGAAACGTCGAAACGTCGTGTCATGCTTTATAATATTTTATCGCAGATTTTTATTGTCAAATGCTTTACCAAATCTTTACTTATTCGTATTTTGATGAAGGAAAATTTAAACGGAAAAATGACTCACGATATTTTTATGTCCAGTCTTATGTTAAGTGACGTACATTTGATAAGTTAACCTTAGCAGTTTTCCCATCTAGAGGCATATATTGGATCCAGCGAACACCACAATCTGTGGTGATTAACATTGCTGCAGCAATTGTACGTCACGCCATTGTACTGGAAGGGAATGGCGCAGTACTTTCCCGAAGTTGTTCGACGATGGCAAACTAAATAACAAATAACAGCTGTAAGTGACCAGTCCGGGCCATGGACAGTTTTATTTATACCATGACGTTATGAAACATGGCGTCATGGTTCAAATTTTTAAAACTTAGGCTAGCCCCACATTTTAATACCGCATTTTTGTCTCTGATATTTATGACCCTTGGTGCACAGTTCACTTGAAAAAGCACAGAAAGAGCTTAACGTCAAGAGCAGTTTGAATGGCGTCGGTTGAAATTTGTGGGAGCAATCACAATTTAAAGTCGAGCTGCGATGACTTGTGTGGGGAGGCTGAGGACACATGCAATCACTATCATGAAAATTTTAGGTATGTACGATCTAATCTACGTTGGTTTAGTCCGAGTGCACAGCTGTTGTTGTTGTGACTTGTTGTCTTAGGCCGTCATAGTGTCATGGCTTCTTCCAGCTATCTACTTTCGCAGTATTCCTAAGGATCCTTTTGTTTTCAATTTCAGCTCATGGCTAATCATATCTCATTCTTGAGAACAGTCTGTCGACGTAATGACATAGGACTGTCAGGTAAGACAAAGCTCATTCAAAAATGAGCTTTCGGTTCAATTTAAAATAATATCGACCAGGACTCTGAAGAAATTCATCTCAAACGGGTCAGCTTGGTATTCAAAAGAGTGCTTTATCGAGTCCGGGAACACTCATATCAAAAAAATTATTCCAACCTAAAGCGATTAATTTTTGTGTACAAGTCATCGTGAACAAGGCTTCCCATGAGTGAAGAAAGTCACCCTTCAAATAAAGCAAACAAATTAAACAACTGTTGGTTTAAGCTGGTCGAAGAGTGTTCCCTGAAATTCTCGCAAAACTACTTCTAATACAAAACATGTCCTTTAACATTTATGTGGAAATTGCAGATGAGAAAGTAATGGTCGGTTGCTACCTTCCACTCAGAAAAGAAACCCCGACGGCAAATTTGTTAAGTTTCCACTTGGAACTCAACGCTGCTCTCATACGTGAAATTCCAACTGAAAATATCTATTCATTTTTAAATCGACGTCCTCCTTGGCGTTGTCGTTCTAACGAAAAAGCTAAAAAGAAAAAGTATGGTCCCAATCCTCTGTCGGCCATATCAGTTTGCTTTGGTTTTGTTTAGACCAATCATACACGGGAAATGGTATGGACAACTTTCATGTCAAAGTTAACAGACCTCGCTTAAATCAAAGCCAATATATGACTTTCTCATCTGTCTTAGGACTCGCCAAATACGGAGAAGGATATTACATAACTTTTTAACTGGTTTAAAATTACGCCTGATGACTTATTGCTAAGATTCTCTGTCTAGGAAAACAACAGCAGCGAGACTTACCACATTTCTTCTCTAATGGAGAGCAATGTAACCCCGAGCCACATTCCGAGTCTTGGTTGCACAGGTATGGTCTGAGGATATTCTCCATGTAGTTTGAAAGTGCAGATGAAATCATATCCTTCGGATGGGAAGTATGTGTCTTGTCATTGAGATCGCATATTTTGTGCTTCTGATAGAAATTAATGCTGTGGCAGTCGGGATAATCCACGCACAATAACGCACATTCTTCTATCCTCTTAGCTGGTCTGATCGCAATTGTGTGGTTCTTCAGGACTCGATCTTGTATGGAATAAGATGCGTCACAACGATTCGCTGATGTTGTAGGAAACCAACAGATTATAATAAGGAGGCCAGTCCTCATTCCTGTAAAAAATTACAGTAATCGACGTCACGATATTTGACAGTTATTTACCGTCGTAGAGGTAATGATAATGATAATGATAAGGGATTTATATAGCGCTAAAACTAAAGACAATATTCAGAAGCGCTTTACATAAGTTAAAGTTCTATACTAATTAAAATTAAAATATTCAAGGCAATAAACATTAGAACTACTGAAACAAACTGAAAGCTTTCCTAAATAGATATGTTTTTAGTTGCTTTTTAAAAATGGCGAGGCCACTACTCGTTCTTATAGTTAATGGCAACGAGTTCCATAAAACAGGTGCAGCATGAGCAAAGGCCCGGTCCCCAAGTGAAGAGCAGTTGGCTTTTGGAACGAACAGAAGAGATTGAGTAGACAAGCGAGGAGCATAATTATAATTAGTAGCTGGTTTCAGGGACAAAAGATCTTTAATGTAGGGAGGACTTTAGTTGTGTAATGACTTGTAAACAAAGAGGATCAATTTAAACTGAACTCTGAACGTTACAGGGAGCTAATGTAGGTCGATAAGCGCAGGTGTGATATGATCAAATTTTGAAATCTGAAAAATCACTCTAGCCGCAGCATTCTGAACTTTCTGTAAGCGATCGAGTTGATATTTAGGTAGACTGAAGAGAAGTGCGTTAGAGTAATCAAGGTGTGAGGATATAAAAGCGTGGACCAGTCCTAGTCGATTGAACAGTAAGGAATTTTCTGATCTGTCCTATGTTGTATAATCCGCGAAAAACCTTGCTACAAATCTTGCCTATATGAACGTTCATTCGCATATGGGCATCGAACCAGGATCCAAGGTTCCGGACGCTTTCTAAAGGTTTAATGAGGGTGTCACCAATAATAATAGATTCAATAGATGTTTTTTCAAGTTGTTTAATTGGCGGGTGTCAATAGTTAGAAACGAAGTTTTTGCGTCGTTTATCATTAAATGATTAGCAATAAGCCAGAGACAGCGTTAATTTCGGAATGGATAGAGCAAGGTCGGAAGGAAAGGTAAATCTGGGTGTCGTCAACACAACCATGGACGGAAAGGAGATGCTGAGAAATAATGTTGAAGAGGCGGGAGACGTAGAGAGTGAATGAAATAGGCCCCATACAACTACCCTGGGGGACTCCACAGTTCAGATTAAAGTCATCAGAAGTCTTATCACCAACAAGTATAAGTTGTTTGCGACCGGACAGAAATGAGTTGAACCCATTTAAAGCAGTCCCGACGACTCCGAATGTTCAATGGTGTCAAAAGCAGCACTAAGGTACAAAAGTACGAGAAGTGTCACTGCTTTATTTTCCATACTCATTAAGATGTCGTTTTGAACCTTTAATAAAGCAGTTTCTGTCGAGTGATACTTACGAAAGCTGGACTGGAATTTAGGGGAGGGGCATTTTTTTCACAGTGGAAGAGAAGTTGTTGAAGTGCAGCCTCTTCCACTACCTTAGAAATGAATGAAAGATTAATGACTGGACGGAAATTTTTACAGACCAAATCAAGTCCAGGTTTTTTCAGTAGAGGAAAGACAACGGCGGTTCTCCAATTTTCTAGAACGTGACCACGGAGAAGAGAGAGATTTACCATCTCAGTGATAGGGAGCGCTAATACATCAAGACAGGACTTCAGTAGCCATGTAGGAACAGGATCCAGCCGACAAGAGGTATTGGAGGATTCTTGAACAATCTTAGACACTTCTTCGATGGATAGCGCGGTAAAACTCTCCAGATTCTCCTTAGGAGTAACAGGAATGAGTCGAGGTTCTTAAACTAGAAACTTGTCAAGATTTTCTTTTATGATTTCAATTTTTTTGAGGAAGAAGGTGCCAAATTCGTTTGCTAGCTTTGTGGGGTCAATGTGCTCTGGGAGAGTCGTCTCAAGTGATTCCCTACACAAAGAATTAACCTTACGAAATAACTTGCGAGAGTCACCCGCACACTGATCAATTAGGTTTGAATAATAATTCACACGTGCAGATTTAAGAAATGCAGAGTTCTGATTACGAACTTTATGGTAATTATTCCAGTCACCAGGGAGGTCAGTTTTCACTGCTCTCTTTTCGAGGCGACGACGTTGACGCTTGAGTTGTTTAATGTCATCATTAAACCATGAGACCTTTGGACGATTAATCATAGTCCTTGTTTTAAACTTATCCAATATGTCAATAAGGGTCTTGTTAAACCAGTTGGAGAGTGCATCAATGTTGTCCCAGGGTACGCCTGCACAAAGCATAGAAGAGGCAATATCAGCTGAGAACGCAGCAATATCAATACTTTTGAGTTTACGAAAAGTCAGTTTTTTGCATGACAAAGCTGGTCGTGAGAAACCAATAGGACACTGAATAATAAAATGATCGGAGATGGGAAAAGTAGTTTTAGGGGAAGCAAGAACAATATTATCTGAGGAACGAGTAATAATTAAATCTAAGGTACGACCCGATAAATGGGTCGGGCCCGAAACGTGTTGCAAAAGACCGAACGTTTCCAGTAAACATTCTCTAAAAACTGAGAGAGTTCATCGGAAAAGACAGAGGTAGAAACGGGGTGTAACGAAGAATATGGAGGTCGACACACTATCACATATCTCATAGAGCGATCGTGCATTTTAACAGTCCACTCCGAAAATTCAAAGGATTGTATTTCTTCCCATCCACTAATGAGACTTTGAGAGAGTCTCGAAACAGAATCCCGGTACCGCGATTTTCTAGGAAAATTCTTGAAGGAATAGCCAGCCACAGATAACTGAGCAATACTGACGAAGTCAGCGTCATTCAACCAGGTGTTGGTAACGGTGCAGAGGCCGTTGTCATTTTCAACGACGTGGTCAATGATGCTCTCGATCTTATTCCTAACAGATCTTGAATTGAAGTCCGCAAAGTTTAGAATTGAACGCGGATTAACGAGCGAATTTGCATGAAATGAGGAGTTCGTCGAAGTAACATTAGAGGATACGTTATTGTTTGTGTTCACAGATGTGATGACGCAAAGGTTATGTGAAATGGATCCTTTATGCAAATTATTGGTTCCTCGGCTAGCGCGTGGATAAGAAACCAGGGATTCAATTCTGTGAATATTTCTAGCTTTCCTTTCTCTGACTCGACGGCCAGCGCGGCATCTCCTGTAGGTCGATGATAATGGCGATGAACAAGGCCAGTAAGAAAATCGATGAAAGACGTCTGAATAGTAGGAACCACAAATTCCAACCTGGCGGGTGTCAGCATTATTCGTAGACAACAGTTTATTACCTGGATACGAGACCAGGCCAGAAACCGTAGGTAGGCAGGTTAGCAGATAAATTGGTTTCTTTTGCAAGGGACCAGGATTTAGCTCAACATCCATGTGGACAGTTAAATCTTTTGGTAAAACCAAACAGGTCGGACCATGTTTGTACCAAACTGAAATAGGCCGCTTCGGAAACTTTAGCTCTTGGTTATTCTTGATAAAAGATGTCTTTGCGTTGAACTTGGTCAATATTGGATGGCAGAGGCCTTTAGGTTGCCATACCATTGTAAGAATTGTAAGATATAAAACAAGTTCAGAAGCGAAATAAAGCGGCAAGTACGAACATAAACGGCTGCCATCTTGATCGGCGCTTACATTACCAATATCAAATAAAGAGGTGAATAGGAGTGGATATTTATTGAGCTGCGTAGTGGCTCGGTAAGTATCCACGACTTTCACCGACACAGAGGTAAATGATCGTTTTTGTGTATAACACATTGAAAGCAAAATATCTATTAATTCCGGTTAATACACCGAAAAATGGTCGGAAATTGGACTCTTGACGCGCGATTCTGTCTCTTTGACAACTGCTCGGAGATAAAAATGCTCGCTAATCTCTTCCAAACTAGCCAATCAGCACGCGTGCAAAGCGCTATTTACTCCCCTGCGGTATGAAATACTGATGACTATAATATTCCTTTGAGAAACTAGAGACAACTTTTTAAAGATATGTTTCTACTTGGGCTTTTTTTCCACTAGACCAATTTCAACGTTTATGACAATGAAAGTGAAATGTTAAGCAATATAGCCGAAACGAGTACAAACGAAAAGAGGCTAGAGAAGGAGGACGAAAAATCAGATGCGAAAGGACAAATTGCTATGATAAACTCATTAAACGAAAAATTCCCCTTCAAAA
The DNA here is from genome assembly GCF_036669915.1 of Pocillopora verrucosa. Taxonomy (NCBI): domain Eukaryota; kingdom Metazoa; phylum Cnidaria; class Anthozoa; order Scleractinia; family Pocilloporidae; genus Pocillopora; species Pocillopora verrucosa. Next base: position 10,513,901 of record NC_089320.1, on the reverse strand, counting down.
AACTAAGAAGAATTCGATCCCCAATTCTTAAATATAAGAAACATGGCACCGAGAGCTAATCTAAAAAGTAAGTGGAATAAAAGTAAGAATAAATAATAACGAAATAATCTTACTACCCAAATGGAAAAGCAGATATTTAGGAAGATCGAACAAGAGACGGCAACCACGAAATGAAGTACCGGCTGTTAGGACTAGCGTTGTCTAGCTTGCCTTCTGGATGCGGATGATCCTAGGTAAATTAATTAACACGTATAACTTCCTGTCGTGCCAACGGGCATTTCTTTAATGATATTTTCATTGTTAGACCACATCATATTATTATAAAGTTCAGATATAACGCGCGCGTGTCATTGATTGAAAGAGCGTGTTTTATCGGAGTACAGAAGACGGAGCTAAGCTAAAGCTGTCACGCTATCTGCCATTTTGTACAATGTCCGACCATTTCCCGAACCTCTCTCTAACTTTTTTGTTGTTAAGCAATCAATCAATCAATCAATCTTTATTCCTCCTAAGATAAAAAGTTACATCAGCAGTTAGGAGTCTGAAAATACATAAGACATACTGTATATATATGCATAAAACATACTATATGAAATAATAGAAAGATCAAAAATTATATTTAAAGATAAGCCTATTTACAAAAACATTCTTAAATCTGTCAGTCTTTATATCTGGGCGACGAGCACTTCTGTTTCTGAGTTGGTACTTTGTTTCTTTCTTCTTCGGAATGATGTGACTAAGCGCGCAATCGGGATCCACTGAACGTAACTTGAAAATCTTCTTATCTGCCTTTTCTAAAAGTTCTCGAATGTCTATTCTCTTAGATGTGTATTTCCTTTTAAAGCATCTGTCCATGAAGTTTTGTATGACCGTGAGATCTGAGTCTATAGCGCCATAAACAGGCAGACCATAAGTGAAGTTTGGTAAAACTAAGGCGCTAATTAGGTGGTCTACTTCACCTTGACTGAAACCTTCCTTCCGTAAAGATCTTAGTACAAACAGACACTTATTTGCCTTAATCAACTTTGCACGTACTTGTTCGCTATATTTACAATTCTCTTGTAACGTAACACCTAAAATGGGCGGCTTCGTGCATTGCGGAATGTTATTAACTTGCGCAATATCCTGAACAAAACCTTTCTTGCGAAAAATAATTTCTTTACATTTCGACGGATTACAAATCATACTATTTTCCTTAGACCAAATTATAAACTGATTCACCAAGTCCATACGACAGAGGCCATTACTCCAAACGGGAACAATTGAAAGTGAAATTGCGGATAACGTGAGCATATACAGCCTAGCGTTCAAAGAAGAAAAAAAAACAAACGAACAAACCAAGAATGATGGATAGCAGCGTTGAGCAGTCATATTAACTGCTGAAGAGGTTTCATAATGTTTTTAGTAGGATCGTTATCCATTATTCAAATCTATACTAATGAGTTTCTCTGCAATTTCATTTACCTATCACGATACAACTTTAAAATTTTGTTTTCATGTCGCCCAAGGTGACATGCTGGTAGTTCTGTATTTGCAATAGAGTGGAAAAGAAGGATCCAGAACTTCAGTGAACACAATTTATTATCATAAATTATTAAGTCTGACACCCTCGAAATGTCAGACTGTAGCAGGTATCACTTTACGACAAGTTCCACAAAACATTCTCGTCTTTTTTTGGCAAAAATATAATCATAGAGAGATTTTACTGTATGCAAGAGTCGGAAAGTGCATCGACTTTACGACTAAAAATTTATTCTTCAAGGAACCCAGATGCTGGATTTTGATGCTTGGGCAGTGTTAAACAATAGAGCTGAAACGAGTGTAAACGAAAAGAGGCTAAAGAAGGAGAACGAAAAAACATGCGAAAGGACAAATTGCTACGATAGACACGTTAAACGAAAATTCCCCTTCAAAAAACTAAGAACGCTTATTGTTAATTCCCAATACTTAAAATGGAAGAAACATGCCCCAGAGGACTACGCGCCTTGCTGCGCAATCATAAATGTTTTATTATACTTCGATAAAATACAGGGTGTCTTGAATAAATAGAGCACAATATTTTTTTTTCCGTTTTTGGTCACGCTATCATAGAAGCATATTTTTTTGACTTTCGGCAAATCTTTTTCATATTTTTTTAAATAAAGAGCATTTTTGTGCTGGTGATATAGAAAGTAATTTTTTCCTCTGATTACACTTCAGCGGCACAGACACCAGAATCGAGCCTCTATGTACCACAGAAGATGTATAAAAATAAAAGCATCGTTGAGCTATCACTTCAACTGCTGAAGACGTTTCGTGATATTTTTGATAGGATCATTGCTAGGTAGCCTACGTATTAGAAATAAAAAAAACATTTGCTCCCACTGAGACAGACGTCTTTGTGTCTAAAGTTTTCCTGCAATTTCATTTACCGTTCCCAAAATAAATTGAAATAATTTGTTTCCATGTCACCTTAAGTGACATGCTGGTAGTTCTGTACTTGCAGTAGAGTGGAAAAGAAGGATTCAGAGCTTCAGCGTACATAATTTATTTGAATCTGACATCCTCATGATGTCGGACTATAGCACGTACCACTTTAGAACAGGTTCCCTGACAGAACATTCTCGTTCTTTTTTGCAAAAATATAATCATGGAGAGATTTTAGTGTATGCAAGAGTCGGAAAGTGCATTGACTCTACGACGAAAATTTGTTTTTGAAGGAACCCAGATGTTGGTGTATTGATGTTTGGGCAGTGTTAAACAATATAGCCGAAACGAGTATAAACGAAAAGAGTCTAGAGAAGGAGAACGAAAAATCAGATGCGAAAGGACAAATTGCTACAATAAACTCATTAAACGAAAAATTCCCTTTCAAAAAACTAAGAATTCTTGTTAATTCCCAATACTTAAACTATAAGAAACATGGCACCGAGAACTAAATCTAAGTGGAATAAAAGTAGGAATAAATAATAACAAAATAATCTTACCACCCAAATGGGAAAGCAGATATTTAAGAAGATCGAACAAGGAGAGACGACAACCAAGAAATGAAGTACCAGCTGTTGGAGAGAGCATCGTTGATTTCGAAGTCTTAAGCTTGCCTTCTGGATGCGAATGATCGCGGGTAAATTAATCAACACGTATAACTTCCCATCATGCTTTCGGGTGTCTCTTTAATGATCACGTTTAACTGCAAATAATAAATATTTCGAACAAATTGGCCGCCAGATCAACCGACTCCCAGAAAATTAAACTAAAATCACTGTAATGCATTTGTCTTCGCTACTTAATGTGTTTTAAAAGGTCACGCTTAAGATTCCTCAAAAATGGGATCAACGAGTAATATTCTACGAGGTTGTTGTTCGGCAAATTTCTGAACTATAGCATCGTAATCGACTGGCTTTTCTTAATGAATACTCCTTAAAGCTAGGCCAAAGAGTCTCTCGGTTGTCATCGTGGTCCGTAGGTAGCCCTTGACTTGTTTTAAAGTGCTGTTTGAGCGTTCGTTATCAGCTGATGTTACTGGAATTGTACATGCAATTCGCAACAACAGCAACAACAACATGTTCGGAAAGATGTCGGGATCACAAGCCTGTAGATAGACAGAAAGTGTAATCAATAGAGCCGTCATTTGTTATCCTAAGGGAAATTTGAATAAAAACAATTTGAGTTACTTCGAACCTGAAGGCAGGTTGAAGCGCGTCTCGTTTGTCTGTCTCGGATTGCCAGTTCTCATCCAAAGATCCGTATTCAATGTCGAGAGGTTGTGGGCTTGGGAAGTCTGACATATACATCTAGGAGACTTCAGCTATGTCTACATTTGTGCCCGCTACAATGGCGCTTAGCACAAGACCAAGCAATCCTCCGAGTGGACCCAAATCTGAAAAAAAATCCCTGTGATAAATGAGCTTGTTTGTTCAATCATTCATTATATCTTTAAATATTTAAGGTTAAGTAATTAAACAGTCGAGCGTTTGATAATTTATATAGATTACCTTGAATACATTTCTTATGTGATACGGTCTAGGAATGGAATGAACAGATCGCGGCGGTAATATTCCTCAGGTGTGTCATGGGGTGCATTTACCCTATGTTGTTGTCTTGACGCCGTTCTTAGAGCGCCTGGTTCCGTTCCCAGCACTGAACTGATCTCCACACTAAATTCATGACTAGCATGCTTACCTTCCTAAAGACGTATGACAAATTTCCTGTTGCTTCCCCCTTTTGGACATAACTCGACCGACTTCAAATCGAACACTGACTCCTTTGGGAAAAGTAATTCTCAATTGAGCGCCGCTGGCAATTCTTAACTTGATAGTACTCTTGAATACTGTAACTCTTTCAGTTTCAAGAAAGATTTATTGCAACAATTCTCTCACTTATACAATAAATCTTACGCAACATTATCTACGTAGAATTACTTGTACAAATATAGTTTTGTTCTGTATATAACTAACTTGTACAAATGATGTTGTACAGTAATTTACGCAATAGGGCTTGTGTATCTCGACTTTACAACTAATTATAGATGTATAATTATTAACTAATCACAGATTATTGCACGTTGATAAGCTCACTGACAAACGAAGAGTGGAACCCTATTTAAGTAATTTCCGAAAATGACCACTTTGGGCGCTAGTAGAGGGAATAACGAACCTGTTACTTTACCAAGTAGACAAATAAAAAGGGAACCGCTCATACAAAATGAATTTTAGACTAGCAATTTTAAATACCTGGGAAGCTATATCACCTCTACCGAACATGATGTTAACATCAGACTAGGAAAGGCGTGCGATCCTCTACATCAACTGGACAAGATATGGAAATCAAACCTTCCAGACAACCTGAAAGGAAACTTCTTTCGAGCTGCAGTGGAGACCGTCCTTTTATATGGTTCAGTCTCCTGAACCTTAACAACACATCTGGTAAAGAAAATCGACGGAGCATACGCTAGAATGCTACGCTTTGCCTTAAACAGATCGTGGAAGGACCACCCCGCAAACGAAGAGCTCTACGGTCACATTCCGCCAATCAGTAAATCGCTACAGCAACAAAGGATGAGATTCGCAGGGCATTGTTGGCGCAGTAAAGAAGAACTAGCAGGGGATGTATTACTCTGGAAGCCAACACATGGACATCAGCCGAGAGAACGCCCAAAAAAGACCTGTATTGACTAATTGATGGATGACACAGGATGCAGACTTGAAGAACTATTAATTGCAATGGAAAGGTGGAAGGAGGGTGTCATGGAATACCGAGCAAGCTCCACCTGATGATGATGTTTTTTCGTTCACTTATGTTTTTTCCTCAGAAACCGCACGAGTTAGAATGTTTTTTCTTTCAGTTTAGGGGGTTAGACCGAACCATCCGAACCACCCCTGGATCCGTCCCAGGAATTTTTTCAGCGTTTTACTTGGCCAATTTACTTCAATTACACCTGAATTCGATCGCTCTACAGTTACACTCTTCATTGGGAAGGAAATATCTGCTCCACATACGTTCAACTGTAAGTCAAAGCCTTCGAAATGCACACCTTGCGAATTGAATTTGAAGCTTCACGCGTTGTTGCGGTTCATCAAGCTTGGCCAATTTTGTCTGTGCATTCTTCTATCTGGCGATATTGCCGTCAATCCAGGGCCTAATAATCTTCAACCACCTGCAGGCTTCAGAGGTTTATCAGTCTGCCACTGGAACATCCAACGACTGACTGACACCAAATTGGAAGAACTATCGCTAATGCTCACCTCGAACAACAACAGTGCTGCTAAACTCGACGTCTTAATTCTCACTGAGACGTTCGGATCAAGTAAAATTCCAGACAGCTATTACATGATACCCGGCTACACATTACACAGAAAAGATCGAATCGGGAAGAAAGGTGGCGGCATATTTGCGTATGTAAATGAGAAAGTTATGGCTTTACGTCGAAGAGATTTGGAACTGGATGATCTTGAAACTCTCTGGCTTCAAATTTGTCCTCATAAATCAAAGAGACCGATTTTGATATCTGGTGTTTACCGTCCACCTTCAGCCAACAAAGATTATAATGAGAGCTTGGGTAAAAATATTGAAAATGCCCATCTCCAAAACAATGAATTGATTATTCTGGGAGACTTTAATTTGGATTATATTGATTTCAACTGTTATTCAAAACATTGTCTCGCAAAGGCACTGAACAGTCTTGGACTAACGCAGATGGTAAATGGGGTAACAAGACCTGCCTCTGATGCGTGCTTAGACCATATTTATTCTAGTCATCCTGCTAGAATTAGAGAAGTATCCATAGGTAAATCTGGACTTTCCGATCACCTTCCGGTCACCATCTTGAGGTGCTACAAAACCATGGATGCACAACGTAAACAACATTCCAAAATCAAATACAGAAATATCGACAAAATCAACAAAGAGTGCTTTCTGCGAGACCTAAGAGAAGCCCCTTGGGATATCTCCTTTGTTTTTCGAGATGCCGATGACATTGTTGAATCTTGGTACAAAATCTTTAATGACATTCTTGATAATCACGCACCTTTAAAGTCCAAGAGTGTGAAGAAAATCAATCAGCCAAAATGGTTCACTAATGATCTATACAACGAAATAAATAAACGCGATAATCTTCTAAAGAGGGCCAGGAGAACACAAAATAAGCAAGATTGGTCTGCTTTTAAACTGGTTAAAAACAAAGTGACGAGGAAACTAAGAAATGCGAAGGAACAGTACTTTAAAACTCAGTTCAGTAAAAATCAAAAATGTCCAAAGAAACTTTGGTCTTTAATTAAAGACCTATCTAAAGATACAAAGAATAACGACGACTCCGTCCCTATTGCTGACGAAAACAACAACTTGATAAAGGATGACCATTCAATCGCTGAACGCTTTAACCGCTTCTTCGTTGATGTATATAAACGTCTCATAAAGTCGACACCTGTACTTCATTATGATGCTCTTCCTGGTCCACCAGACAAATCTAACAGTCAAATTGAAAATCTTATTCCGCAAATAACTCCTAGTGAGGTTAACGATTATCTTCTAAGTATACCTACACACAAAGCCACGGGAATCGATGGGCTTGGTGCCAGAGTTCTAAGGATTGCAGCTCCTGAAATATCATGCTCCATAGCTAAAATTATAAATCACTGTATTGAAACTTGTACATTTCCCTCACAATGGAAAATAGCAAAGGTTAAACCTCTTTTCAAGAATCAAGGAAACAAGCAAGATATTCAAAACTATCGTCCTATTAGCATTTTGCCTATTCTTTCTAAAGTCTTTGAAAGACACATCTTCAATGCTGTGAACACCTACTTAACAGAAAATTCACTTTTATACCGCTTCCAATCAGGGTTCCGTAAAAACCACTCCACGGATACTGCTTTGTTGTTTCTTCTGGACCAAGTCCTTCTTGACCTTGATAAGAACAACGTCAGCGGCTTAGTTTTTGTGGACTATAGCAAGGCATTCGACTTGATCAATCATGACATTCTCCTGGTAAAGTTAAGATCATATAGATTTCCAGATAATGTTGTAAAGCTATTGCAGAGCTATCTACTCAATCGCAAACAGTGTGTTACTGTAAATAACTCGACTTCGTCACAACTTACGCTAACCAATGGAGTTCCTCAAGGTAGCATATTAGGACCTCTACTGTTTTTAATTTTCGTCAATGATCTTCCCGAAGCTGTTGGATCGGACTCAACTATTCATGCTTACGCGGATGACACCACATTTAAAGCCAGCGCTAATATCGATAATGCACCTTTGGAATTGGAACGACGTCTTCAAGAATACATGGATAAATTAAGTAAATGGTCTAGCGAAAATGGGATGGTCCTAAACGCCGTTAAAACCAATGCATTACTTATCACCGGAAAGAGGCTACATTCATCATTAGCGGATGGCAATCACCTGTCAATAACCCTTGATGGGGCCGAAATAGAACAAGTAACTTCTTATAAATTGCTTGGTGTAACACTCGATCAAGATCTTACATTTAGCGACCACATTTCTAGTCTAAAGGCCAAGCTTTCTCAGCGTATTGGTTTATTGAAGAAGATAAAGAGATACCTTCCAATAAAAGAAAGACTCTTATACTATAACGCCTTGATTAAACCCGTCCTTATGTATGGGAGCATGGTTTGGAATATCTGCGACGCTAAAGAACTCCACTGTCTCCTAAGGTTACAGAAAAGGGCTGCCCGAGTAATTCTTGGAGTTGACTCTTATTCTAGAAGTGTTATAAACTTTAGTAAACTAGGCTGGTTGCCTTTTTTTGATGAAATCAAACTAAATAAGTGTACAATGATTTTTAAGAGCCTTAAAGGCGATGTTCCGATTTACATCAGAGACTTGCTCAAGACGAACAGTTCTGTACACAATAGGTCTACTAGACATGGCAATTTAAATTTAGTGTGTCCCAAATACCTAAGAAATAACGATGGTGGCAAGGCATTCAGTGTTGACGCAGTTAAGTTATGGAACAGCCTTCCCCATAATATCAAAAATAAGCCTAGTATAAAACTATTCAAAACAGCTGTGAAAAAGTATTTTATAAGCTCATATAGAAACCTGGACAACTTTGAAACAATATTAAGCAATAGCACATTATCTAATTTTAATTTTTTATAAATTAATTTTATCTTTCTGAATATTTTTAATATATCCTGCTATTTCTATCATAGAATTTTGTAATTATTTGTATATTTATCTATTTATTAGTATTATTTTGTAATGCTGTATAATCTAGTTAGAGGGCCACAGGTTTGTCAGCTTTTCAGCTGTTACGTGTCCCCCTCTATAAATAAAGTCCTTATTATTATTATTATAATTAAAGAAGTGTGACCGACTAAATTCGAAGCTTCACAAATCCCAAGAAAATAGTTTAAACTCTTTGAAATTTAAGGTTTCATCTACACCACTAAGCAGCGCTCGTTTTCAACGCTCTGTGATCTTTTTCCGTTGCTAAAGTGACGTGCGACTTATCTTCTTCATCTAAACTTAATTGTTATACGATCTCAGCGTGCCACTATTTGTCTTCAATCGGAAGCAGGCGGTGTGCATTTCAAAGGTTATAGGATGGTGCGGCACGGTGTGACACCGACCAAGGGAATCGTTCCAAAAGTTCTCAGTTGACTGGGAGGGTCCTAGATTGCACTGCCAAACAGAACATGAGTTATTTTCCCATATCATGAAATCGTAAATGCTTCCCTACCTAAAGTGTGCGCAGTTTACCTATACAAACAATGACCTCTATTTGGCGCGAAAACATGCCCCGATATTAGTGCGCGGACATTATCTGTTCCAAGATGCAAACTGTTAGCTTCGAGGAACAGATAATGTCCAAATAGAGGCTATTGTGTTTATTATCCTTCAAATGTTTTGTAGCGCGGCGTCAAAAATGTTAACGAACAGCTTACCGTTTGCTGCGTGGGATGTTCACTCTTCAGTGTTCTCTAATACGACCTTATGAACGAACAAACGAGTCCCGTCTCCAGTAACAACCACCAAACGCTCTCTCGTCTTGAATTAAAATTTAAACGAAGACTTGTCGTATTGGACTTAAGGTTTAAAAATTAGGGAATATCACCTAGAATCTCTTATGGGATATTCACAAGTTTTAGTCGGGAAATATTCAGTCACGTAACGCGTTTAGACCAATCGCCTGCCAGTAGTAATATTCAATGAATTATAATAGCGATTTCGTTAACATTATTAACTAGGAAATATAAATACGACAGCTAAGGGTAGCGTGGCCGAGCGGTCTAAGGCGCTGGTTTAAGGCACCAGTCTCCATGGAGGCGTGGGTTCGAATCTCACCGCTGCCAGGATTTTTTTCTCAGTGCAAAGGAAGTCCAATCAAGTTTAAATAATGAGGCTGAAGGCTTCCTCCTCGGTAGAAAGTAGGGAAATTTACATGTATAAAGGTTCACCTTCACATTTTCAAGATGGTGGAATATGATGCTCGTCTCCTTATATTTTTGTTTAACCATTTAGTTTTGTTTTATCGCAAGTTATTCAGCAAATTGCCTTTTCTACGAGCGATTGAAGAAAAGAAAATTCCAACATTATAAAGCTTATAAGTATATACCATGCAGGTTAAAAGTGCTGTTGGTGCGTGCTGATTGGCTAGTTCTGAAGTGATTGGCATGTACTAAATACACGTCAACAGTTTAATGCCCGACCATTTTTTGGTGTATTTGCAGAAATAAACTAATTTTTTAGGTTTCTTGATGTGCTTCACCCAAACAACTATTCACCTCATGATCAGTGTCGGTGAATGTGACAGACATGCCAAGAACGTACTATATGTTGAAGGTAGCGTGGCCGAGTGGTCTAAGGCGCTGGTTTTAGGCACCAGTCTCTTCGGAGGCGTGGGTTCGAATCCCACCGCTGCCATAACATTTTTGACCAGTAGATTTTTTATCTACGAACAAAATTTTACATGGGAGAAATAAAGGGCAATTGTGATTTTCTGGGAATTGTATTAAAAGATTTGATAAAGAAACATAAGTCGTTGAAATAGACCTGATGATGTTGATATTTTGAGCTGAGGAAGGTTCAATCTAGAGATTATTGCAGAGAAACTGAGGTTATCTGTTTAAGATAAGATGTGGGTCTGTATGCTTGAGCGTAGAAAAGATGACACCATTCGCTAAGATATTCGACAAATCCGCCATGTTCGACATGGTGGAAAGAAGGTTGCGCCTCTATTACGTGTCTGTGGACAAATGGTGGCCTCCGGTGATCGCGGAAGAATTGGTCAAGAAGTAAGGAGAAACACTAGATCACGTCTCGTGTTTCCCCCTACCCCTCAGTCGTGCTCTGGCTGCTTCCTGTGAGATTTATAACAGAACAGAGCACAGTCAAGGCTTCTTTACCTGTTAAGTATCAATCATAATATTCTCCCTTTCAGTTTTAAGTCAGCACAGCTCTGAATATTTGTTTCAACTCAGTGGTGGGCAAAAACGTTTACTTTACGTTTCCTGTTTATCATAAAAGGGTCGCTTGCCACTCGTTTGAGTATGTTTTCGAAAATAGATGCTTATTTCGAATAATTAAATCAAATATTAGAATTAAGATAACCTATGAATGAATACAGACCAATTTGAATGTGATGTGTTCTAACGCGGGGTTTCTATCTCTATTCTTTTGTTATAACACGATACGTTCTTACCTTACAGAGAAAAATTCAACGTATTTGATATCAAAAGCGTGGTGATCTCCATCTCCCTCTTTGTCTTTGTTTTGATGAATCACTTTTGTTCTCGCCGCCAGATAGTGAAGTATTGGAAGACACACAACAAGCCTCCAACTACCCAGGGAAAGTGAGAGTTTCGACTCCTCATCGCTCTGAACCTATGTTTCGCAACCTAAGCATGACATTTATAACAGTTTCTTCCCACAACAACGCCGCGTATCTTTTCAGTAATTTTAACTTGAATGTTTATGTTACGCGAGGCTGCTCATCAGTAAACAGCATAGCGTAGAAGCATGCTGTACTGGTAAACGGTTGAGGTTTTCCGAATTAATTAGTTCGACCCTCACTTAAGTTCGCTCCCTCCACCGCATTGGTACGGGAACTCATATCCAGCTGAGAGTTTATCTTTTAAATGTTGACCAGCGGCTTTCCAGCATTTCAGAGCCGCACACAAGAAAAATGGTTTTCTTGTATCAGACAAGGACCTGGTAAAGAACATTTTCACTCAGTCTTTCGAATTGAAATTAAAGAAAGTGAAAAAGAACTTCTTTAGGGTGATTGACAACCGCGAACTATTTTTGATGCTAGGTGACACCTATTCAGTCTTGCTTTGCTTTCCTCATTCTATTCTGTAAACTCTATTTATTTTTTGGTAACTTACCATCAACAAAACTGGAAAAATGAAAGGAAGAGTCTTCAAACGAAGATAGACAGAAGGAGAGAAGACTTTTGCTTCATAACTTAAACTATTACAGGGACCAGAATCTGATATCTCCTTACAGTAACACTACTCCGAATCATTCATTAAGATGATAAGAATAAAGGAAATGATCGTCCACCGGTTTGAAGCTGTGATCAAATCTTCCTTATCAGTACCATAGGATATGTATAGAGAACAGTATGGAGAACTTGCATACTGATGTTAGGGTGTAAAGACTTAACGGAGTCATCTCACGCACTGATATGACTGTGCAAAGTATTCAGAATAATCTATCCATGGATTTTGCGGAATTCGAACTCGCGACTTTGACGATAACATCGCATTACTCTATACCGTGAAATCAATGAAACCATCAAGCTACGTATAACAGAACCCACGTGGATCGATGAGGTTCTTATTTCCCATTACATTAGAAAGATTTATTTCAACCAGCAGCATGGTTGCAAAGTTAACCGAGTTGAACTCCGCGACGGTAGAGACGCTTTGACGCCTTTCAATTTCACTGGGGCTTCATAGATTGAGATTTCTTTTCAATAATTTTGTATCACAACATTCACTTCTTCGCCGGCTATATGGATGACTCTTAGTAGTGTTGGCAACTTAAGATATTTCGTTGGTATATTCTATTGTGAAAATTGTTCGCATACATTTAGAAATAAATGTCTTCAGGGCAAAATATTTCAACATTTCTCAATATTTAATTATTTGAATAGCTGGGAGAAACGGAAGCAATAAGTTCTACCTTTAAAATCACTGCATAAACAGCTACTTAGCAAACTTCAATTTCGAAGTGAGCTTAGCGACAGCTTGTTTGTCATCATCCGATTTTATGTAGGCTTTAACACAGTTACTCCAATAGTTTGCCACTAAGCGAGATAGGGCAAATCGTGGGCAAAAATCTAATTTTCAAATTTTAATGACAATAAAGTAGCAATTATATTAGTGTGGGAAGATGGTGGCCCCATGATTAACGAACTGGACTCGGAAGGTGCTGGTCTAACTCCTGTTTGGGTTATTACGTTGTGTTCTAGAGTAAAATAGTTCACACTTGCGGTGTCCCTCTCCATCCAAGATTCTGAAGTGGGTATCAGCAGACCTAAAACAATACGGGGCCGCTTACGATAGACCAGCACCCCATCCAAGTGGATACACCTACTATAAGTTGCTTGACGCTACAACAAAAAGAACTGTACAGCACTCGATTTCAATTTACTTTAAACTAGTAAAGGGATCCAAATCAGGTAGATTATCTTATCTATATCATGCTAGTGAATTCGTCTGTCATCCACAGCCCTCAATCAAGATTTCAAGAGCCATCTAACTGAAGAAAATTTAAAATTTTTTTATTGTAGTCTAGATAAATGATCAAATTTTAAAAGCAATGTGGTATGCATTGTGCACTGTAAAAACTTGGCCAGAATTTGATTACCTGTGCAATCCGTGCGAATCCTACGCATCTTTGTTTAAGATTGTTTCCTGTTGAAAGGAAACTTTTGACGGAAAAATGACTCAAGATATATATATATATATATATATATATATATATATATATCTAGCCTTATGTTAAGTGTTAAGTGACATACACGTGATAAGTTAACCCTAGCAGTCTTCCCATCTAGAGGCATAGATTGGATCCAGCGAACACCACAATCTACCGTGATTAACATTGCTGCAGCAATTGTACGTCACGCCATTGTACTGGAAGGGAATGGCGCAGTACTTTCCCGAAGTTGTTCGACGATGGCAAACTAAATAACAAATAACAGCTGTAAGTGACCAGTCCGGGCCATGGACAGTTTTATTTATACCATGACGTTATGAAACATGGCGTCATGGTTCAAATTTTTAAAACTTAGGCTAGCCCCACATTTTAATACCGCATTTTTGTCTCTGATATTTATGACCCTTGGTGCCCAGTTCACTTGAAAAAGCACAGAAAGAGCTTCACGTCAAGAGCAGTTTGAATGGCGTCGGTTGAAATTTGTGGGAGCAATCACAATTTAAAGTCGAGCTGCGATGACTTGTGTGGGGCGGTTGAGGACACATGCAATCACTATCATGAAAATTTTAGGTATGTACGATCTAATCTACGTTGGTTTAGTCCGAGTGCACAGCTGTTGTTGTTGTGACTTGTTGTCATTCATCTCAAACGGGTCAGCTTGGTATTCAAAAGAGTGCTTTATCGAGTCCGGGAACACTCATATCAAAAAAATTATTCCAACCTAAAGCGATTAATTTTTGTGTAAAAGTCATCGTGAACAAGGCTTCCTATGAGTGAAGAAAGTCACCCTTCAAATAAAGCAAACAAACAACTGTTGGTTTAAGCTGGTCGAAGAGTGTTCCCTGAAATTCTCGCAAAACTACTTCTAATACAAAACATGTCCTTTAACATTTATGTGGAAATTGCAGATGAGATGAAAATAAAATATCGGTCGGTCGCTACCTTCCACTCAGAAAAGAAACCCCGACGGCAAATTTGTTAAGTTTCCACTTGGAACTCAACGCTGCTCTCATAAGTGAAATTCCAACTGAAAATATCTATTCATTTTTAAATCGACGTCCTCCTTGGCGTTGTCGTTCTAACGAAAAAGCTAAAAAGAAAAAGTATGGTCCCAATCCTCTGTCGGCCATATCAGTTTGCTTTGGTTTTGTTTAGACCAATCATACACGGGAAATGGTATGGACAACTTTCATGTCAAAGTTAACAGACCTCGCTTAAATCAAAGCCAATATATGACTTTCTCATCTGTCTTAGGACTCGCCAAATACGGAGAAGGATATTACATAACTTTTTAACTGGTTTAAAATTACGCCTGATGACTTATTGCTAAGATTCTCTGTCTAGGAAAACAACAGCAGCGAGACTTACCACATTTCTTCTCTAATGGGGAGCAATGTAACCCCGAGCCACATTCCGAGTCTTGGTTGCACAGGTATGGTCTGAGGATATTCTCCATGTAGTTTGAAAGTGCAAATGAAATCATATCCTTCGGATGGGAAGTATGTGTCTTGTCATTGAGATCGCATATTTTGTGCTTCTGATAGAAATTAATGCTGTGGCAGTCGGGATAATCCACGCACAATAACGCACATTCTTCTATCCTCTTAGCTGGTCTGATCGCAATTGTGTGGTTCTTCAGGACTCGATCTTGTATGGAATAAGATGCGTCACAACGATTCGCTGATGTTGTAGGAAACCAACAGATTATAATAAGGAGGCCAGTCCTCATTCCTGTAAAAAATTACAGTTATCGACATCACGATATTTGACAGTTATTTACCGTCGTAGAGGTAATGATAATGATAATGATAAGGGATTTATATAGCGCTAAAACTAAAGACAATATTTAGAAGCGCTTTACATAAGTTAAAGTTCTATACTAATAAATATTAAAATATTCAAGGCAATAAACATGAAACAAACTGAAAGCTTTCCTAAATAGAAATGTTTTTAGTTGCTTTTTAAAAATGGCGAGGCCACTACTGTCTCGTTCTTATAGTTAATGGCAACGAGTTCCATAAAACAGGTGCAGCATGAGCAAAGGCCCGGTCCCCAAGTGAAGAGCAGTTGGCTTTTGGAACGAACAGAAGGATTGAGTAGACAAGCGAGGAGCATAATTATAATTAGTAGCTGGTTTCAGGGACAAAAGATCTTTAATGTAGGGAGGACTTTAGTTGTGTAATGACTTGTAAACAAAGAGGATCAATTTAAACTGAACTCTGAACGTTACAGGGAGCTAATGTAGGTCGATAAGCGCAGGTGTGATATGATCAAATTTTGAAATCTGAAAAATCACTCTAGCCGCAGCATTCTGAACTTTCTGTAAGCGATCGAGTTGATATTTAGGTAGACCGAAGAGAAGTGCGTTAGAATAATCAAGGTGTGAGGATATAGAAGCGTGGACCAGTCCTAGTCGATTGAACAGTAAGGAATTTTCTGATCTGTCCTATGTTGTATAATCCGCGAAAAACCTTGCTACAAATCTTGCCTATATGAACGTTCCTTCGCATATGGGCATCGAACCAGGACCCAAGGTTCCGGACGCTTTCTAAAGGTTTAATGAGGGTGTCACCAATAATAATAGATTCAATAGATGTTTTTTCAAGTTGTTGAATTGGCGGGTGTCAATAGTTAGAAACGAAGTTTTTGCGTCGTTTATCATTAAACGATTAGCAATAAGCCAGAGACAGCGTTAATTTCGGAATGGATAGAGCAAGGTCAGAAGGAAAGGTAAATCTGGGTGTCGTCAACACAACCATGGACGGAAGGGAGATGCTGAGAAATAATGTTGAAGAGGCGGGAGACGTAGAGAGTGAATGAAATAGGCCCCATACAACTACCCTGGGGGACTCCACAGTTCAGATTAAAGTCATCAGAAGTCTTATCACCAACAAGTATAAGTTGTTTGCGACCGGACAGAAATGAGTCGAACCCATTTAAAGCAGTCCCGACGACTCCGAATGTTCAATGGTGTCAAAAGCAGCACTAAGGTACAAAAGTACGAGAAGTGTCACTGCTTTATTTTCCATACT
This sequence comes from Pocillopora verrucosa, assembly GCF_036669915.1. Lineage (NCBI taxonomy): Eukaryota > Metazoa > Cnidaria > Anthozoa > Scleractinia > Pocilloporidae > Pocillopora > Pocillopora verrucosa. The sequence continues at coordinate 10,497,477 of NC_089320.1, read as the reverse complement.
CATTAAGATGTCGTTTTGAACTTTTAATAAAGCAGTTTCTGTCGAGTGATACTTACGAAAGCTGGACTGGAATTTAGGGGAGGGGCATTTTTTTCACAGTGGAAGAGAAGTTGTTGAAGTGCAGCCTCTTCCACTACCTTAGAAATGAATGAAAGATTAATGACTGGACGGAAATTTTTACAGACCAAATCAAGTCCAGGTTTTTTCAGTAGAGGAAAGACAACGGCGGTTCTCCAATTTTCTAGAACGTGACCACGGAGAAGAGAGAGATTTACCATCTCAGTGATAGGGAGCGCTAATACATCATGACAGGACTTCAGTAGCCATGTAGGAACAGGATCCAGCCGACAAGAGGCATTGGAGGATTCTTGAACAATCTTAGACACTTCTTCGATGGATAGCGCGGTAAAACTCTCCAGATTCTCCTTAGGAGTAACAGGAATGAGTCGAGGTTCTTAAACTAGAAACTTGTCAAGATTTTCCTTTATGATTTCAATTTTTTTGAGGAAGAAGGTGCCAAATTCGTTTGCTAGCTTTGTGGGTCAATGTGCTCTGGGAGAGCCGTCTCAAGTGGTTCCCTACACAAAGAATTAACCACACGAAATACATTGCGAGAGTCACCCGCACACTGATCAATTAGGTTTGAATAACAATTCAAACGTGCAGATTTAAGAAATGCAGAGTTCTGATTACGAACTTTATGGTAATTATTCCAGTCACCAGGGAGGTCAGTTTTCACTGCTTTCTTTTCGAGGCGACGACGTTGACGCTTGAGTTGTTTAATATCATCATTAAACCATGAGACCTTTGGACGATTAATCATAGTCCTTGTTTTAAACTTATCCAGTATGTCAATAAGGGTCTTGTTAAACCAGTTGGAGAGTGCATCAATGTTGCAAATTATCGCTTCCTCGGCTAGCGCGTGGATAAGAAACCAGGGATTCAATTCTGTGAATATTTCTAGCTTTCCTTCCTCTGACTCGACGGCCAGCGCGGCATCTCCTGTAGGTCGATGATAATGGCGAAGAACAAGGCCAGTAAGAAAATCGATGAAAGACGTCTGAATAGTAGGAACCACAAATTCCAACCTGGCGGGTGTCAGCATTATTCGTAGACAACAGTTTATTACCTGGATACGAGACCAGGCCAGAAACCGTAGGTAGGCAGGTTAGCAGATAAATTGGTTTCTTTTGCAAGGGACCAGGATTTAGCTCAACATCCACGTGGACAGTTAAATCTTTTGGTAAAACCAAACAGGTCGGACCATGTTTGTACCAAACTAAAATAGGCCGCTTCGGAAACTTTAGCTCTTGGTTATTCTTGATAAAAGATGTTTTTGCGTTGAACTTGGTCAATATTGGATGGCAGAGGCCTTTAGGTAGCCATACCATTGTAAGAATTGTAAGATATAAAACAAGTTCAGAAGCGAAATAAAGCGGCAAGTACGAACATAAACGGCTGCCATCTTGATCGGCGCTTACATTACCAATATCAAATAAAGAGGTGAATAGGAGTGGATATTTATTGAGCTGCGTAGTGGCTCGGTAAGTATCCACGACTTTCACCGACACAGAGGTAAATGATCGTTTTTGTGTATAACACATTGAAAGCAAAATATCTATTAATTCCGGTTAATACACCGAAAAATGGTCGGAAATTGGACTCTTGACGCGCGATTCTGTCTCTTTGACAACTGCTCGGAGATAAAAATGCTCGCTAATCTCTTCCAAACTAGCCAATCAGCACGCGTGCAAAGCGCTATTTACTCCCCTGCGGTATGAAATACTGATGACTATAATATTCCTTTGAGAAACTAGAGACAACTTTTTAAAGATATGTTTCTACTTGGGCTTTTTTTCCACTAGACCAATTTCAACGTTTATGACAATGAAAGTGAAATGTTAAGCAATATAGCCGAAACGAGTACAAACGAAAAGAGGCTAGAGAAGGAGGACGAAAAATCAGATGCGAAAGGACAAATTGCTATGATAAACTCATTAAACGAAAAATTCCCCTTCAAAAAACTAAGAAGAATTCGATCCCCAATTCTTAAATATAAGAAACATGGCACCGAGAGCTAATCTAAAAAGTAAGTGGAATAAAAGTAGGAATAAATAATAACGAAATAATCTTACTACCCAAATGGAAAAGCAGATATTTAGGAAGATCGAACAAGAGACGGCAACCACGAAATGAAGTACCGACTGTTAGGACTAGCGTTGTCTAGCTTGCCTTCTGGATGCAGATGATCCTAGGTAAATTAATCAACACGTATAACTTCCTGTCGTGCCAACGGGCATTTCTTTAATGATATTTTCATTGTTAGACCACATCATATTATTATAAAGTTCAGATATAACGCGCGCGTGTCATTGATTGAAAGAGCGTGTTTTATCGGAGTACAGAAGACGGAGCTAAGCTAAAGCTGTCACGCTATCTGCCATTTTGTACAATGTCTGACCATTTCCCGAACCTCTCTCTAACTTTTTTGTTGTTAAGCAATCAATCACTCAATCAATCAATCTTTATTCCTCCTAAGATAAAAAGTTACATCAGCAGTTAGGAGTCTGAAAATACATAAGACATACTGTATATATATATACATAAAACATACTATATGAAATAATAGAAAGATCAAAAATTATATTTAAAGATAAGCCTATTTACAAAAACATTCTTAAATCTGTCAGTCTTTATATCTGGGCGACGAGCACTTCTGTTTCTGAGTTGGTACTTTGTTTCTTTCTTCTTCGGAATGATGTGATTAAGCGCGCAATCGGGATCCACTGAACGTAACTTGAAAATCTTCTTATCTGCCTTTTCTAAAAGTTCTCGAATGTCTATTCTCTTAGATGTGTATTTCCTTTTAAAGCATCTGTCCATGAAGTTTTGTATGACCGTGAGATCTGAGTCTATAGCGCCATAAACAGGCAGACCATAAGTGAAGTTTGGTAAAACTAAGGCGCTAATTAGGTGGTCTACTTCACCTTGACTGAAACCTTCCTTCCGTAAAGATCTTAGTACAAACAGACACTTATTTGCCTTAATCAACTTTGCACGTACTTGTTCGCTATATTTACAATTCTCTTGTAACGTAACACCTAAAATGGGCGGCTTCGTGCATTGCGGAATGTTATTAACTTGCGCAATATCCTGAACAAAACCTTTCTTGCGAAAAATAATTTCTTTACATTTCGACGGATTACAAATCATACTATTTTCCTTAGACCAAATTATAAACTGATTCACCAAGTCCATACGACAGAGGCCATTACTCCAAACGGGAACAATTGAAAGTGAAATTGCGGATAACGTGAGCATATACAGCCTAGCGTTCAAAGAAGAAAAAAAAAACAAACAAACGAACAAACCAAGAATGATGGATAGCAGCATATGGCAGTTTGCGGCTTTTCCCAACATCTAGGCAGTTCGGAAAGCCGCAAAACTCTCGAACAAAAAAAATCTTTCAATATATGCCTCTCTGTACCACTGAAGATATATAAAATAAGAGCAGCGTTGAGCAGTCATATTAACTGCTGAAGAGGTTTCATAATGTTTTTAGTAGGATCGTTATCCATTATTCAAATCTATACTAATGAGTTTCTCTGCAATTTCATTTACCTATCACGATACAACTTTAAAATTTTGTTTTCATGTCGCCCAAGGTGACATGCTGGTAGTTCTGTATTTGCAATAGAGTGGAAAAGAAGGATCCAGAACTTCAGTGAACACAATTTATTATCATAAATTATTAAGTCTGACACCCTCGAAATGTCAGACTGTAGCAGGTATCACTTTACGACAAGTTCCACAAAACATTCTCGTCTTTTTTTGGCAAAAATATAATCATAGAGAGATTTTACTGTATGCAAGAGTCGGAAAGTGCATCGACTTTACGACTAAAAATTTATTCTTCAAGGAACCCAGATGCTGGATTTTGATGCTTGGGCAGTGTTAAACAATATAGCCGAAACGAGTGTAAACGAAAAGAGGCTAAAGAAGGAGAACGAAAAAACATGCGAAAGGACAAATTGCTACGATAGACACGTTAAACGAAAATTCCCCTTCAAAAAACTAAGAACGCTTATTGTTAATTCCCAATACTTAAAATGGAAGAAACATGCCCCAGAGGACTACGCGCCTTGCTGCGCAATCATAAATGTTTTATTATACTTCGATAAAATACAGGGTGTCTTGAATAAATAGAGCACAATATTTTTTTTTTCCGTTTTTGGTCACGCTATCATAGAAGCATATTTTTTTGACTTTCGGCAAATCTTTTTCATATTTTTTTAAATAAAGAGCATTTTTGTGCTGGTGATATCGAAAGTAATTTTTTCCTCTGATTACACTTCAGCGGCACAGACACCAGAATCGAGCCTCTATGTGCCACAGAAGATGTATAAAAATAAAAGCATCGTTGAGCTATCACTTCAACTGCTGAAGACGTTTCGTAATATTTTTGATAGGATCATTGCTAGGTAGCCTACGTATTAGAAATAAAAAAAATATTTGTTCCCACTGAGACAGACGTCTTTGTGTCTAAAGTTTTCCTGCAATTTCATTTACCGTTCCCAAAACAAATTGAAATGTTTGTTTGCACGTCACCTTAAGTGACATGCTGGTAGTTCTGTATTTGCAGTAGAGTGGAAAAGAAGGATTCAGAGCTTCAGCGTACATAATTTATTTGAATCTGACATCCTCATGATGTCGGACTATAGCACGTACCACTTTAGAACAGGTTCCCTGACAGAACATGCATCGACTCTACGACGAAATTTTGTTTTTGAAGGAACCCAGATGTTGGTGTATTGATGTTTGGGCAGTGTTAAACAATATAGCCGAAACGAGTATAAACGAAAAGAGGCTAGAGAAGGAGAACGAAAAATCAGATGCAAAAGGACAAATTGCTACAATAAACTCATTAAACGAAAAATTCCCTTTCAAAAAACTAAGAATTCTTGTTAATTCCCAATACTTAAACTATAAGAAACATGGCACCGAGAACTAAATCTAAGTGGAATAAAAGTAGGAATAAATAATAACAAAATAATCTTACCACCCAAATGGGAAAGCAGATATTTAAGAAGATCGAACAAGGAGAGACGACAACCAAGAAATGAAGTACCAGCTGTTGGAGAGAGCATCGTTGATTTCGAAGTCTTAAGCTTGCCTTTTGGATGCGAATGATCGTGGGTAAATTAATCAACACGTATAACTTCCCATCATGCTTTCGGGTGTCTCTTTAATGATCACGTTTAACTGCAAATAATAAATATTTCGAACAAATTGGCCGCCAGATCAACCGACTCCCAGAAAATTACACTAAAATCACTGTAATGCATTTGTCTTCGCTACTTAATGTGTTTTAAAAGGTCACGCTTAAGATTCCTCAAAAATGGGATCAACGAGTAATATTCTACGAGGTTGTTGTTCGGCAAATTTCTGAACTATAGCATCGTAATCGACTGGCTTTTCTTAATGAATACTCCTTAATACTCGGTTGTCATCGTGGTCCGTAAGTAGCTCTTGACTTGTTTTAAAGTGCTGTTTGAGCGTTCGTTATCAGCTGATGTTACTGGAATTGTACATGCAATTCGCAACAACAGCAACAACAACATGTTCGGAAAGATGTCGGGATCACAAGCCTGTAGATAGACAGAAAGTGTAATCAATAGAGCCGTCATTTGTTATCCTAAGGGAAATTTGAATAAAAACAATTTGAGTTACTTCGAACCTGAAGGCAGGTTAAGGCGCGTCTCGTTTGTCCGTCTCGGATTGCCAGTTCTCATCCAAAGATCCGTATTCAATGTCGAGAGGTTGTGGGCTTGGGAAGTCTGACATATACATCTAGGAGACTTCAGCTATGTCTACATTTGTGCCCGCTACAATGGCGCTTAGCACAAGACCAAGCAATCCTCCGAGTGGACCCAAATCTGAAAAAAAATCCCTGTGATAAATGAGCTTGTTTGTTCAATCATTCATTATATCTTTAAATATTTAAGGTTAAGTAATTAAACAGTCGAGCGTTTGATAATTTATATAGATTACCTTGAATGCAGGAATTAAAGAAGTGTGACCGACTAAATTCGAAGCTTCACAAATCCCAAGAAAATAGTTTAAACTCTTTGAAATTTAAGGTTTCATCTACACCACTAAGCAGCGCTCGTTTTCAACGCTCTGTGATCTTTTTCCGTTGCTAAAGTGACGTGCGACTTATCAGTTCTTCATCTAAACTTAATTGTTATACGATCTCAGCGTGCCACTATTTGGTCTTCAATCGGAAGCAGGCTGTGTGCATTTCAACAGGTTATAGGATGGTGTCGTTGGCACGGGTGTTTGACACCGACGCAAGGGAACGTTGTTCCCAAAGTTCTCAGTTGACTGGAGTGTGTCCTAGATTCGCGGGTGGGGTGCGGGAATGTCTGGGAACGATGGATGCCGCAGTTTAAGCTTACAGTTCCGGCCATATCATGAAATCGTAATGCTTCCTTACCTATTACAAACGCGGTGTGCGCAGTTTACCTATACCACCATGACCTCGATTTGGCGCGAAAACATGCCCCGATATTAGTGCGCTGACAATTACCTGTTCCAATATCAAACTGTTAGCTTCGAGGAACAGATAATAGTCCAAATTGAGGCTATTTGTGCTTTATTATCCTTCAAATGTTTTGCAGCCGCGACGTCAAAAATGTTAACGAACAGCTTACCGTTTTGCGTGCGTATTAACCGACCTTATGAAAGAAACAAAACGAGTCCCCCGTCTCCAGTACACAACCACCTAAACGAGCCTCTCCCTCGTCTTGAATTAAATTTAAACGAAGGTACCTTGTCGGGCTATATGGACTTACTATAAAGGTTTAAAATTAGGGAATATCACCTAGAATGTCGTCATGGGATATTCCCAAGTTTTCAGGGTCGGGAAATATTCAGTTCCACAGTAACGCGTTTAGAAGACCAATCGCCTGCCACACCGTATAAATATTCAATGAATTATTAATAGCGATTTCGTTAACATTATTCACTAGGAAATATAAATACGACAGCTAAGGGTAGCGTGGCCGAGCGGTCTAAGGCGCTGGTTTAAGGCACCAGTCTCCACGGAGGCGTGGGTTCGAATCCCACCGCTGCCAGGATTTTTTTCTTAGTGCAAAGGAAGTCCAATCAAGTTTAAGTAATGAGGCTGAAGGCTTCCTCCTCGGTAGAAAGTAGGGAAATTTACATGTATAAAGGTTCACCTTCACATTTTCAAGATGGTGGAATATGATGCTCGTCTCCTTATATTTTTGTTTAATCATTTAGTTTTGTTTTATCGCAAGTTATTCAGCAAATTGCCTTTTCTAAGAGCGATTGAAGAAAAGAAAATTCCAACATTATAAAGCTTATAAGTATGTACCATGCAGGTTAAAAGTGCTGTTGGTGCGTGCTGATTGGCTAGTTCTGAAGTGATTGGCATGTACTAAATACACGTCAAAAGTTTAATGCCCGACCATTTTTGGGTGTATTTGCAGAAATAAACTAATTTTTTAGGTTTCTTGATGTGCTTCACCCAAACAACTATTCACCTCATGATCAGTGTCGGTGAATGTGACAGACATGCCAAGAACGTGCTATATGTTGAAGGTAGCGTGGCCGAGTGGTCTAAGGCGCTGGTTTTAGGCACCAGTCTCTTCGGAGGCGTGGGTTCGAATCCCACCGCTGCCATAACATTTTGACCAGTAGATTTTTTATCTACGAACAAAATTTTACATGGGAGAAATAAAGGGCAACTGTGATTTTCTGGGAATTGTATTAAAAATTTGATAAAGAAACATAAGTCGTTGAAATAGACCTGATGACGTTGATATTTTGAGCTGAGGAAGGTTCAATCTAGAGATTATTGCAGAGAAACTGAGGTTATCTGTTTAATGAAAGACATATCTGAAAGATATCGAATCGAGAAGTGCAAGAGATGACATCAGGTTATTCGCACGTGTTTTTGTGTATCGCTAAAGATGAATATTTAAGCCCAGGGTTGCCTCATCTTGTCTTTCTTCTTGTTGAAATGGTAACAATTATACTTCTGTCATCTAATAGTTTTCAGTCACTCGTTTATATCGAAGATTGCGCACTGGCGCTTTCAGGAAAGACCTTCATACCTACTTTTTCGAAGTTTGAGCATTATTTACCTCATCTAATTTTATTCTGAGCTCCAAGAGGAGAATCTTTATCGTGGGGAAATCGTAAAACCAACTTAGAAATTATATTAATAGGCAGCACAAACGCCAGAGAAACTTGAAAGAGAACCCTTAACACGGTTCATGGTTCCTCCACACGTGATAGTGCGATACGAGCCATTTGTTATAGATTGGTTTTCTACCACATATACCAGTTTGTAGATGATAATTTGGCACCTAATTTCCATTAGGTAAATCCCGGTATGTTTATTTGACCCTCCGCGGGAAAACGAATGGCAAGATAAGTGCACGGACATAATAAAATGACATGCCAAACAGCAGGCACAGAGTTAAATGACACGGCCGCTTCTGAGCGATTTTCCATTTGTTTATATGGCACGATTAGAAAAACAAAGGAGTGTGTCAGGATGAACAATACCAAGTTTGTCGAGAAAGGAATTATTCTGAAGTGTAGCACATTTCCAGGGTAACAAAGTCGACAAATAATTATTGCACGATTTACTTATTCAGAGTGCCACCACGAGAGCACTATTCAGCTCTTCTGAAAAGCACAAAAAAAATCAGCATTTTCAATACTAATTATTTTGTATCACTTCCACTTTTTTTTTTAATTCAGCCGTTTCATCGCTTTCTGCAAGAAGAACAAGAGGTTTAATGTATTACCAGTTGAAGTATTCACCGATTCACTTCTTAGTTTTATAATACTTGTAATTAGATTGTGCTGCTTCAACTGTGGCAATGTAGGGTGTATTTCAAGTGTCAAAAATTACATATTCTATCTTCATAGAGGTGAGTTCCTTTCAACCGGTAGATGCTATAACTTCTTACGACAAGGGCTCCCGAAACATAATTCGTAAAACATTATTCAGGGCATAAACTATTCTAAGAAGTGAGACAGGAGAGGATTGTATCTTTTATGACTTGAGATAGTTTCTATAGCAACTTTGGATGGTCTCGAAAAAATTTTAAGTGCTATGCACTTTGGATACAATATATGACCATGAGATGTGTTTTAGAGCATTTCTAGTCATTTATAGACGGTATGCCCATCCAGTTTTCGGCTTCGTTTATCGTAGTTAATGCGTAGAAACCGTGGATGGATAACAGACAAATTTACCATTAATGATAAAGGTAGGTTCGTGATTGGGAAACAGAGTGAAAATCATGATGTCATCTTAAGTTAAGTATCCACTCTTGAGTCAAAAAAATATTGCGTAAAAGATATCAGACATGACCTGTGAAGACAACTGTCTATTCCGGGCTTTTATCATCGACTGATATTTTCATGACAATGTCAATTCGAGGTAACCTTCAAGTTTAAATCAGGGCAAGCGTCGATCCAAGTTTACTAAATTAACAAACAAATATAAATACTTCTTTCCGCGTTCACAGTCAACATTTCAGTTCAGCTTTATGTTCAGTGGTAACTGAAAGATATACATTCAGGGTTTCCCTTGTTGCAGATAGATTTTTATTGGCTGATTATTTAAATACCTCTCGTTATAGATACTCCCAAATGTATCCCACAGGAGATAAATAAATACAGTTTATGACACTCGTTTTTTCGGTCTATCAGAAGAAAAAAATTCCGAATCTGATCAGAGAAAGCGATGTCGATTTTAAACCCTGGCTAAGGAAGATGAACCCCTTATACCATTGTGTCCAGCTGTTTCAATGAGTACACATGAATTTAGATTGACTTCTGGTCAATAATTCCTCAAACTCTTAACTTCATTGTGTGAAGATGAACCCCTTATACCATTGTGTCTAGCTGTTTCAATGAGTACGCATGAATTTAGATCGATTTCTGGTCAATAATTCCTCAAACTCTTAACTTCATTGTGTGGTAGAACAGTATTTTAATTTTTTTTGTGCACAATTGGTTTAAGCAAAGTGCTTGTAAAATTCGGCTGTAAAAATTTCAATTTCTTTTTGTCATTTGTAGCTGCGTAGACACGTTATCAGTTGTATAGTTTAACAGTTAGTTTGTTACACTTGGGTTATGTTAAACATTGCTTGTCCTTTTTTTGTCTTCTTAGAGCCAGAGCGCAGTCAATTATGAAGTATTATGTACGATTGTTTCTATTCACTTCTTTCGCTGCCTTTTCTATCTATGCTTTTTACTGCTTGACAGCCATGTTACCAAGAAAACCGCTGTCTTCAGTTCTTACACAGAAGATCCCAATAGACCAAGATTTCAATATAGACGGCGAACGTGAGCTTGAACGAAAAGATGAAATCACAAAAGCAGAAAATAGACAAGATCTTCAGTCCAATGGCAAAGAACACGAATCAGCATTGCTTAGGAAAATCACTGAATCACGGATCGACGGAAAGACAGATGAGAAACATGCAGGAACTCTGACGCGAACTCCTAGGAGAAATTTGATTATTTTAAGTCCTCCCAGATCAGGATCATCTTTTCTCGGAAAATTATTCGACAGTAATTCAAAGATTATGTATTGGTTTGAGCCATTACGCGTTGTGCAGAAGAACTTATTTCACGACAATCTGTCGAGTGACAAACAAATACTTAGTTATCAGAATGATTGTATCAATGTAATCGAAAGCACTTTTAAATGTGATTTCACAGTCCTTAACAATAATACAATAGCCGAGTATTCCAAGGATGACTCACGCTGGGCCAGTTCAGCACTTGCAAGTCGATTCTTGTGTCCCCCAGCATTAGCACATCTTAACCGTTCGTCGAGTTGTCTGCCCCTCTCACATGCGATGCTTAAAAATATTTGTAACGCTCATAATCATACCGTTGTAAAAATTTTGATTGGTCGTGTGCCGAACGATAGTATAGCAAATTTACAGGAGCTTCTTGTACAGCGGGAAAGCCATGACGTGAGGTTGCTTCACTTGGTTCGTGATCCTAGGGCTATAATTTACTCCGTGGTTCAGTCAGTTAAATGGTTAAATGAGACATATTTAAGTAAAGATTTCTCATTGTATGTTGGTAGAATGTGTAATAGAACAGTCAACAACTTACGATTTGGTTTGTCTACTCCCCCTTCCTGGCTTAGAGGTCGTTTTAAAGTCATTCGTTACGAAGACCTTATAAACAATGCCATCATAATATCACAGGAGCTGTACAAATTTGCGCGATTTGAGTGGTCGGCAAGCGTTGAAGAGTGGATAAATGATCACAATAGACCACCGAGGGATGCTGAACAACAAGGCCCTTACTCGCTCTACAGAAATGTCTCAGAGGTTGTAGATAACTGGAAAAACGCTCCTATGGATTTAATCAAAGTTGTCGAAGATAACTGTGCTGATCTTATGCATATGCTCGGTTACGAAAGGCTGGCTTATATGAAATGACATAACATCACAATAATGTTCTAAAAAACACTTCCTTGTATTAACTCTTGGAAATTTGCACAAGTAGAAATTCACAAAGAAAATGACGAGATATGCGATGAAACATGAATATGCAATGAAAACATTACTCGGGAAATCTTACTCGTTATAACTAATTATATAATATCTATATCATTATACCTAACGATAAGGTAAAATAGCATATATAGGAATTATGAGAGGGAAAGAGCCAATATATTACGGGATTGCTAAAAGTCAAATAAAAGATAAAGCTGTTTTTGAAATAATTTCTAATTCTAGTATAATTTAATACTGTGCTATCTTATTTAATTAAAAAAAAATGGAAAAATAGATATAGCAGTATACTTGGATAGGTCTTTACCATCCCATGCTTGTTTTCGTTTCCAAACTTCATGGATGAAACCTTCACATAACCAATTGAATTGCACCGCGTTCGCCCCCTATCGAGTTCGCCCCTTCGAGTTCGCCCCTACCTTATGCCGTGTTCGCCCCCACACTTTTCAAGTTCGACCCCATCAAGTCGAGTTCGCCCCTTGATTGAGTGATATCTAGATGAGTTGATTTGTGACGAAGGCACTAGCAGAATGTGCCAAATGTCACGTCAGCGACGACCATTTTGAATTTCGGCAATTGCGTGGAACCTGCTTGGGAACTGGCTTGACGGAATCAACTAAATACTCTGCGTGGGATCTGGGGTTACCAGAAATAACTGTATACACTGAACTTGTGATAAAGAGAACCACACGGTTTATCTAACGAACACGAAATGTGTTGATCGTAACAAGCAGACTTGAGAAGATGCAAACCACGCTTTCATCGCGACAGCATTACTTAAGTTGTTAGACTTGTACCCGTTTAGCTTTATTTATTAAATTAAGACTGAAGAATTTACTCATCAACTTACGAATCAACTCATCTGGATATCACTCAATCAAGGGGCGAACTCGACTTGATGGGGTCGAACTCGAAAAGTGTGGGGGCGAACACGGTATAAGGTAGGGGCGAACTCGATAGGGGGCGAAAGCGGCGGATACCAACCAATTTTTGCGCGGGAAATGCACGATGTTTTGCAGGGTTCTGGCCTCTTACGTTGCAAATGATTAAATAAAGATTTAAGAGGAAATTAAAAAGGAGCGTTTGGATTAAGGCTGGAGTCATTAAGGTTTCTATTCTTGATTCCAAAAAAATATAAATATCTTGGCAGAAAGCAATCAGAATTAACTTCGTTGCCGTAATCAAGAGCACACCTTTGTTGAAACAAATTGCGAAACTCAGTAGCCTTGAGTTCCAAATGAAAACTTAAATAATTTGCCATCGGGGTTTTTTGTTCAGTCAGACCACACAAACTTTTGTGATTTCAGTTTTGTTTTGCAGAAGACGGCTGAGAAATGTAAAAAGTTGTTAAACGAGCGTGTTCAACTATTGATCTGCTCATAACTGAGATCTTTCGTTTTAATTGCCTAGTTGTCGTTGACTTTGCCATCGTGATTTGCTTAAAGTCTCTAAAATTTCGATTCTACGATTAGCGATAGTCGTGCAGTCATGATGCAGTACCAATTAAAACAAAAATTATCCACTTTGTGAAAGAAAATGATGAAGTCTGAGAATTCCCTCCAGCTTTATGTATCTTGTTTAAGGAAAGATTTTTTTGTCACAAGATTTACCCGGAGACAGCTGTAGATACGCAGTTTCTAAGTGAACTACAAAGATGCACCTCAAATTGTTTCATTTTTCCTAACAGGCAGACATCAGTGTCTTTATAGAGTGGTTTTGGTAAGATCACTGTGGAGTGTAATCCCACGTTATTTTTAGTAATGATTATCAGGGTCAGATGAAGCTTTAAAAAAAAACTTACGACAGATCTGATAGGAAATCAAGGAACTTAGACGGTAATTTCAATTTATTATTGGCTCAACATTTTTATTTTGAAAAACATATATTTCCATAGTTCTTCTATCCTCTTCAGTTCAAACCAAAAACAGTACAGAGTTGAATAGTGTTACACAGCCGCAAATTGATACAAGCACAAACGGGGTCAAAACAAAACTGTGTCAGATAGAAAGTTTTTAAATTAACAGCTGGTAACAGTTGATGATTTAAAAATTGGGTTGCTCTCATTCAAAAGTAAAGATTATTCGTTCTTACGTTGGAAACTGCTGGAAACGTGACTTAAGGGACTAAAATCATTGCGAAAACATATTGCAACATGGCTGAAAATTGTCTGACAGATTTACGTGCGAGTGTGGTTTATGAATTTTTGTGTGTGGGCTGTAATTACTCCGGCTTCCCAAAGGAAACGCCCGAGTTGAAATTCCGGCTTGGATTTTTTTTTCGTTCGGTCGCAAATCGCAGTCAAGTCCAAATCACGCATGCGCAACCTTTGACTTTGACGTATGGGCGACGTTTTGACTAATGAGCACGTGGCATGGTGTAATGGCAGACGAAGAGAAGCTTTCGCGGTGCAAAATCAGCACAGGCACTGTGTATAATACGTTAAAAACGCATACAAAATATGCACACATCATTCGCGGTAGACCTACTCTAAGAGATGTCGAGCGTTTTCGGCACGGGTCGGTCCGCGAACCTTATGAGAGATCTCTTTATGAGCGAACATTTATGAGTGAACCCTTCATCGAGAAACATGCTATATCAACTGAGCTATCTAATGTTAATCGAGAGAAGCATAGACGCAAAACTCATCGTGCATGTAGACGTGATTGTGAACCAAGCAGAATACCAGAACAAAGTTTGAAAAGGTTAAGGAACAAGAGCAGAAAGGATAAACCAATAATTGCATTAAAAAAAAACTTAGGCAAATGCAAGCAGAAAAAACAAAGTTTATTTACAAAGAAAGCTCAGGTGAACGCACATATACGTCTAGTTTTTACTACGTCCTTGGGAAAAAAGGAGGAAACAGGAAAAGACTTATATAAATGGATATTTTCGTTCATTTTTGGCAAGAATTATGGTTCAGTTGTTATTTTTATCTTAAATTACGTGATGAAACCTTTCCAAAGCTGTTTCATTACAAATTCAGTAAGTTGACATTTGGTTAATATTCAGTGATTTCTTCCATCAACCCAAAACTTGCCATTAAATTAAGAGAAATGTAAATACACGGCGGTAAACACTTTCCCTTTGCATACCTTTCCTCTGCAACTGGAAAACGCTGGGCTATTTCGCCAACGAGTTTGCAACAAAAATATAACAAACTTTACAATGTCAGAACGTATACTAAACTTCATTTGAGAATATTTTGTACGGATGCCGTTTTTTGCCAATTTTTTTTTCTTTGAAGGGAAAATACGAAAGCATGGATATTAAATGACGTTGTGAAAGAGATGGATACAGCTAAACTCATTCGGGTTCGAGAGTAGAAAGAGCTTTCGTCTATGTTGAACAGCTTACTTTTACTTGAAGAGCTTTCTTATATTTTTCATGCTTATATACCCAACAAAATCTTACCGAACTTTAGGTTTAAAACAAAAACAAAAAAAGTTGATGAAATGGAGGGTTCAGCCGGACCTTACATCGCCAGACAGTTGACAAGTAACATCGAAAAAGGTTAATACATGTTTGTTTCGAGGCTTGACCGTGATAAGGTCCTTTTAAAGGCATTTGATAGCCTGTGATAAATATTTTTTGTTTTGGTCTGTTTTGTTTTTGTTTGTTTCATACCTTTTTACCACAACAATGTTGTCAAGCAGCGGCAGTTGGTGGAATATTCAAGATTTAGCTGGTTCTTTGACGTTTCCCCTTTGCAATAGGGAATGAATTTGTTATCTGATTATTTTTTGGCAGCATTTTAACCTGGTAGGAGGCCGAACTTTAAATAACCTATATCCTTAATCGGCTAAAGCATGTTTTAAGCACACGTCAATACTCACCACACCACGCAATCACAGCACGCTTTATTCATCGAAAATCAAAAATAGTTTAGTAATTTCCAATGCGTTAGATTGAACGTTAAATAGTAAATCAAACTATGAGAGGCAATTAGATCTGAGAAATCCTTTTTGTAAGACACAAGTTCTGATAGAGTTTTCACAACTTGCTCATTTCGTCGGTTCTTGTGTGTCACGTATCGAGCCTTACGCTCACTTGAAGATTTGATGATAGCACCTTTCACTTTGAACACGTAAATTCTTAAATTCTTTTCCTGATTTCTCTAACTCCACGCCACCCTCAAGAGACACCTTTCATTCACGTTTCTTGCCCAAACAATGCAATTTAGATGCTTTTAGATGCAATTTAGATGCTTTCCATACCAGATTTAAAACATTGTTAATTACTTTGATCCTCTTGCAGGGTCTTATGTACTTAATACCCCCCATTATGCGGCAGGTCATAAAAGTCACGCGTTTTAAGCCAAAATAGAATCTGATCATGTTTGTTTAGTAGTCATAAGTTCACCCACTCTATCACGTCACAACAGTGACCTCCTGATCAAAGGAAGTATTTTTCGGTCAGAAGTAACTCTTCGTGCGAACTAAGCTGACTAAAGCATCGTCACCATAAACAGATAAAGTGGTAACCTTTCCATTGATGACCTTGATTAACACCGCTGTCGGCCTAGCCGTCAGGAGTGATATAAGCTAATTTCTCTTCTTAGCTGCGAGTCACATATCAAGCATCGCAAGTCATCGTCAATTCTAAAAGAGTCCACGAGCAAGATGAAACTGGCTGGATTTATTGCAGCATACATGTTCCTAGTATTCTTCTTCACAGGTAGATATTACTGCTTTCGTTATTTTCTTAGACTTCTTTTAAATAATAGGGTAGTTGTCTGCATTAGCCCTGATCATATCAGTCGTGATTTTCACTCAGCGTCACTCGATGGAGAAAATTGGTGAATCTCTGATTGAGATCGATGTAATTTGAAAGATTCCTCTAGTTTCTCGTTTATAGCTTTTTTTAAAACCAGTTTTATACCTTTAACATACGATCTAACGGCCATCCCATCCATACGACAACAGAAGTGGAGCCTGATAGACACAAACTCGACTGCTAGTATCCTAATGTTGTCCGAAACCAGAATAACTGTCGGCTGGACGGGCCGCTCGGCCATGATTCACCCTTTGAATTAAATACTACACGATTACCCTCAACATGCACCTATTTCATTTGGTAGATTTGCAAGCTGCAAAAGATTACTCACGTTTGGAAGAAGTCTGCCGTCTGCCCAAAAAGCGTGGACCATGCTGGGATGCTTCTGTGCGATACTTTTATGACGCGAATACTAGAAAATGCAAGCCGTTTATTTACGGTGGTTGCTTAGGAAACAAGAACAACTTTTGTTCTCTCCAAGCTTGCCAAATGAAATGTCCAGGTAAGACCATGTAGCTACTAATTATGGTATCAAAATTCATCTGAGCACTTCTTTGGATCTTTGCCGGAGCTTACTGATCCTGTCAACCATAGTTTTAAACAAAACTTTACTGAGTGGGTAACTCTAAAGTTTATCATTTTCTGGGCTTCCCTGTAATGGAAGTTCTGAATTAACTGAGAGAAGTCTACAAGGAAAATAAATTTATCATAAAATATTATTTTCGTGTGTAATAACCTGTCTAACCATTTATATCATTACTGGTGAGAATCTTTTCACGGAAAATCCAAAGCATCATCGTGTTTCTATGCTATAAAAGGCGCAAAAATCAGAGGAACGTACTGATTGATTATCAGCGGGTAATAACCGTTGTGCCTAACTTCTTCATCTCCGTTGTTGTCGTCCACAAGGGGTGATAGGAAAGTGCTCCCTCCTGTAAAGATTCGCCACTTAATGATCGCCCTCAACTGATCAAATAGTCAAAATCTTGGTATAATCATCGTAATCAAGTGTAATTTGTAAGATGTCTCTGGTAAACTTGTTAAGTATACCTCGTACATACAACTTAGCTGTCACCCGACCACAGGACAAGGGAAGGGGTAAGGGATGGGCACTAACTTGATCCCTATGGTAGCTTCATGACGATGAACCATAGTCACTGTCGTCTAGTGGCTCAAGTGCAAACTTTACCCTGCATATTACATGATTACCCTGAACTCGCAATTTTCACCTTATAGTAGATGTACAAGCTGAAAAAGATCGTTCAAGTATGAATGAAGTCTGCCGTCTTCGCGAAGAGCCAGGACCATGCAGGGCTGCATTTCCGCGATTCTTTTTTGATACGAATACCGGACAATGCCGCCTGTTCATTTACGGCGGGTGCCAAGGAAACAAGAACAACTTTCGTTCTCTCCAGGCTTGTCGAATGAAATGCTCAAGTAAGACCTTCATTTTTCCCCTTGATATATATAGCCACTTCTTATGGTATCAAGGTCTATTTGATCACTAACTTATATGAGAAAACCGCACAGGGCAATTAGATGCCATCAGTTTTGGTGGCTGGAGGATTTTATTTATGTACATTTCCTTTTTGGTAGATCTGCATGCTGCAAAGGATTGTTCAGATTTGAATGAAGCCTGCCGTCAGCCCAAAGAGGTTGGACCATGCAGGGCTGCATTTCCAAGGTTCTTTTTTGACGCGAATATCGGACAATGCCGGAAATTCATTTACGGTGGCTGCCTAGGAAACAAGAACAACTTTCCTTCTCTCCAAGCTTGCCAAACAAAATGCCCAAGTAAGATCATGTTATAATACATGTGGCTACTTATGGTAGTATGAAGTTTATTTCAACAATTTTGGAAACCATTTCGCTTGACAATCAATTTATTTTAGCTTTAGAGCTTTGCTGAGACTTTGCTGAGTATACTTTTCCTGTAAAGCATAATATTAAACGAAATCTTACTCTCCGGGCGACAGCTGTATGAAGTTAACAATGATCTTAAAAACGTCACAAATCTTAGAATATGTATAATTAGTTACAAATGAAAATCCAGCCTACATCACATTCACGGTGTAAGTGAAGACTGAACATACAGTTTTGAGTTTGTGTATTGTTCTTGATCATTCATATATCTTTTCCTCAATGTGAGATCGATTTCTTTGTCATTAAGTAATAAAGCTGTAAATCCTGGAGGAGGATCCATGTGGTCAGGACCCACCCCTTCCCCCCATCAGAATGCTGGGTATTTTTGGACTACTTGTCTGACAATTAAGTTTATGTGACTACAAGATCATAAGCTGCTACCCAAAAGGAATGAACCCGTAAAAATAAAGTAATGAAGAGATGACTATAAATATACGAAAATCATATCTGTAAAGTGCGGATTAAGAAAAGAGTATGAAAGCGATTTCATTTCTTAATCCGCAGCTCACATGTATGATTTTCATATATGCACAGTTATTTATATATTTTGGTTTGGCAGACTTAAATGCTGACAGAGATTGATCAAGTGTGAAGGAAGTCTGCCACCTGCCGGAAAAACCTGGACCATGAAGAGCTTCTTTTGAGCGACACTTTTTTGACAAGTATACTAGAAAATGCTGCCAGTTCATTTACGGTGGTTGCTTTGGAAACAAGAACAACTTTCGTTCTCTCCATGCTTGCCAAATTAAGTGTCAAAGTAAGACCATTTTACAATAAATGTAGCTACTAATCGTGGTATTAAGTGGTTTATTTGAATATATTATCGATTCTGCAAGCCACAGAATTCAAATAAATATTACAGTTTGGGAAACTCTAAAACTTGTCCTCAGCTCTGCGCTTTCTTTAAAAATAAGGTGTTAAAAACAGAGAAGGATGTTTTTCGTCTTGTCACGAATTTTTTTTTTCTTTGTCCCACGCTCGTGACAAGACGAAAAACATATTTCTCTATTTCTTTACCGAGCTCAAAACTTACCATCTCTCTTATTTCTTTCTACGAACATGACGCTATCGACATTGCTGATCCTAGCAGTATGCAGGACGCGTGTCATATGAACTTCGTAATAGACCTCGCTTACCGTGAAGTCTCTGGTTCAGTGGTAGAGCATCGGAACGCGGAATCCAAAGGTCTGAGGTTCGATTCCTCATGAGGACTCAGAAATTTTTCTTTGTCCCACGCTCGTGACAAGACGAAAAACATCCTTCTCTATTTCTTTACCAAGCTCAGAACTTACCATCTCTCTCTCCTTTTATCTACAGAATCTATATTATTGAAATATAATGTTTGTCCAATAAAACGTCTAATGGCTTGCGAACTACAGTTGTTCTCGTTCCAAGTGGGTCTTATTACCTGTAGCTCTCTGTAATATGGGATTAAATGACAGTTAATGTTCTCATCAGGGCTTCCATTTCTCAGATGAACTGCACGGGAGCGTTAAAATTGAAAGTATGTAGGTTATGATGGACGTGGAATATTTCGATGTCTTCGTGCGCCGCATTGCTAACCTGGAGTAAGCGAAGGAATATTATTTGTCGGCAGCGTAACTGCATTGTTGTACTTTTCAAATTCTTTTTTTTTTTTTCACAATTTCTTTTATAAACCCGTGTTTGATTTTCTGTTGCTTCGTGTCTTAACCGTTGCGCTGAGGGTGTGTAAATGTTGAACATGGTTCAGTAGGTGCACCTCCCTTGAAAATTTGATGCAGTGATCAGTTAATCTTTATGATGTTCATACTATCCCGCTAACGCAAGGAGGCTCTTTTAAAAATTACTCGCAAGACCGGATTGAATTATGAGGGAGCAAAAAATTGGAGCGTTGATTAGTCTAATGTATGTTGGAATAGAGGTAGCATTCGAGACGCGGTCAAGTTTATCGGTATAAATAAAAAATTATTGAAGTTTATCTTTAAATGGTGTTTAGGTTGAGTATTTCTGAGACTAGTAAATTTTTTTTTTGCCTAGAGTTGTAGAAAACACCGAGACAACCTTTGGTGCCTCAACGATATTTCTACCACCTCAACCGATTATACTGGATACAATGAGAAAATTTCAAATTGCGATGAACAATACAACAATTAACTTTTATCAGTGATAATAATCAAAGAACATATTGAGAAACACTCCACCCGTTATTATCGGTAAATTTGGGCAAGGGTAATTTAATCCTTTTACCTTGTGTGTAAACAAACGAACAAGCTGCAGAGAAGACAAAATCATGCTCTCCTTTTTTCGTGTCAGAAACCGTTCAAATTTTCCCTTTTTTATAAAGGTTATGTCAAATTTGTATGCACGTGGTGTAGCAATGCTTTGTCGGGCACCGGTTGCCGATTTCGCTGCGCCTGTTGGTGTGAACCCTTTTATGCTTCCATTTTACACAATAATTACAGAGTTTTGACTCTTAATTCGCCATCTGATCTGTCTTGATGGTAAAGAAGCAAACATTGAATTTCAATTCCTGGCAGCTAGGTTCATTTTTAATAAATCAATCCGACTGTTATCCATAATATCAGTGAGAGGAATGATCAAATTAAACCAGCTTTGCCCACAGTGTTCGAAAGCATTCCAATTATTTTGAGCTAACTGACCAAAGGAAACTTCAGATAAAGTGAGACAAATTTAATAAATGGAGGAAAGATCTTAAAGAATGATCCAGATTAATAACTGTGATAAATAAGTTTTTATTTGGTTATATTAAGCTTGATTTAAGATCTGCCAGTCGTTCTTTGTTATTGTAAGTTTAGAAAGTGTTCTTAACGTTTTCGAACACGTTTTACACACAAAATTTGAAAGCTGAACCTTTTCGATAGATAGCTGTATGCTTTAAAGCCACAAAGACATCACCTAAAACGAGCCTTGCGATAATTTTTATCTCCTACTTGGACAAAAAAAAATGGTTTGTTATTGCTGGTAAACATCATTTCAAATATTGAACGAGATTATGAAGCACCAAATGGGACTTATATGAAATTATTTGAGACTGTGATACACGCCTGTCTATAAATGTTCGCTCATGTACTTTGACAAAGGTGTCGGCTGAAAAAAAACGGTTCCTGTTTACCTGCGGTAATTTCGTTGTTAAGTCCAACCAATGCACAGAATAACGCCCAATGATAGATCAGATCAAACAGTTACCTTCTCTTGTAGGTAGTGGCACTTTAATCTCTAAGTGGAAATCTCCGACTTTTGGAGTAGCTTAAATCCCACCGTTCAGGTGTACAGAAGCGAACTCCAGTAACTTGGGTTTGCATGTTTGAATGGCTAATAACTAGTGGAAATTAAGCCAAAAAAGTTATGCGTGTGAAAATTTTTCACGAAACATCAGGTGAAGGAATATCGTTGATATCATCGAACTGGAACCGAGGTGTTGTTTTCTTCCAGATAACATTGTTCAACTTTGTAGACACGGTGCCCAGAATTTGCAGTATTTTAACTTAGATAAGGTCATTATCTATATGTCAACTCCATAATGGCTGTGATCAACAGTTCCATGCAAAAGAGAACAAATATAGAAAAGCGAAATTAGGAAAAACAAAAAAACAAAACAAAAATAATGTGGATAATTTCCATAGTGTTTTCTATTTTTGTATCTTTATTATTATCATTATTATTATTATTAATTATTATTATTATTTCAGTCATAATCTATATTTTTTAAGAAGATACAGCACAGCCAGAATGATTTAAAATAACACTGCAAAAACTGCTGTGACATCACATTACCAACGAAGGCGAAGAAAAAAAAAGCTTTAATTCGTGATTCTTATTGCCTTGCAATACCTTCATTGAGAGCTTCTAAACAGGAAAAAATACAACAAGAAAGTCAACGATGATTCATTCACTGCTTTCTGATTCACGTCGGTTCCTATCTGTGTGCCAAAGTATGATCATCTAAATGTATCACTGCTTGCTGTATTTGCTTGGTTAGTGTACTGCATCTCAATATTCATCAGTATGACAAATATGTTATATAGAGGGTAAGTTTGTAAAAAAACTGCGGTGGTGGGGAGTATATCAAGATACTTTATATCAAAGTTTCAATCGAACGCAACGATTTATGTAGTAGCGTGTTCTACAAACCTACGTACTCACATAGTTACTTGTTGTATATTCATCTTCGCATCCGACAAATATTTAATTCCCTTTTCTCAGTTTCTTACACTTCGTCGTTTATGTAGAGACAACGGATTTTTTCAACAATCAGAGGCAATGAGCCCGTTTTACGAAAAACGTGGCTATCCTATTTCTGTCGTTTAAGTGGGCACCTCCGCGCCCAACAAAATGGTCTACAGTCAGCACTACAAACGTCACAAAAGGAAAATACCCATCGCATTCCATTCTTTTTTTACATTTCACCCTCACAACCACTTAGTAAAATCCATCAATCTTAAAAGCTTTAAATTACTTCAATTTACTTACTTAAACGTGAGGAAAACATAGGCAACGTTTTGGTTAGAAGTTCATCACAAACTAATGACCAACCCGGAACTTTCAAATGCGCTCGCGCACGGTGCAAAACTTGTTCTTTCATTCATAACGTGGAGAAAATATTTTGTCCCAAACGAGCCATTACGATTACTGATTACTTCACGTGCACCTCCACCAATGTCGTCTTTTGCATAACATTGGTGAAACAGGAATACGACTTGGTGACCGATTCCGAGAAAACCTTCACGACGTAGAAAGAAATGACAAGGACGCATCCCAACTGGTTGTCAGACACTTTAATCTCCCTAAAAAGCGATGATAAATCAGCAGGTGACAGATATCAAACGCAAGTGCCTAAGTGCCTCTAAGAATAAATGAAATCTATTTTGAGAGTTGGTATAAACTGCAGTAGTGCTGAGTAATTCTACAGTACTAGAATGACTTCAGTGATCTTGAACACATAAAAACATGATACAATCAATAGAAACCCCATCAGAAGGTAGGTAACTCATCCTTCCAGGCAAGTTGACACGTCTAATTACACCCTGCACTCAATAATTTGAACTTTCATGCACTACACTATAGACAAGAGGGGAAATTGGTAATATTGTTAAAAATGAAAAATATCGTATTCCACGATGAGGTCGCTCGGCAGTCATAATTAATGAAAAATTGTTTCATAAACTGATATTAAACTATGGATGTGCAAAGACTTCTAAAGTGAGATGTACTGAGACTGCTGAAGTGAGTGACTTTCATTTTCCCCACTAGTTTGTCGTTTTCCTGAAAATGCAGTCTGACAGTTTAATACCTGGGGCTAATTAACAAGAGTGGATGCCTAATTAAAGAAGTGGTTCCTGAAGTTGTAACGTTCTTGTCTATGAACATTATTTAGTAGTGGGATTTTCCGAGAATTTAATTTGTTATGAGTGCTAAAGATAGTATGGATCGATAGATCATAGACCATTTTTGAAGAACTATTGCTTCAGGAAGATCTTATTTGGGTGTTTTTACCCTTGCTTGTAAAGGATCTAAAAATGTTTATGCATTCATAAGCCTCAATATTAAGAATATTTGTGTACAATTTTCAAAAGGCGACACCTAAAATAGTTACTTTTACAACTCGATATTTTGGCTATTAGTGGATATTAATAGATTCCCCATCGGTGAAAAAAACAACTCTTTACCTTGCCATGGATACGCTTGAGAAAACATTGCTTGCTCAACGAAAAAAACTTCCGCTTTTTTCGGTTAGCCAATTCTGTGTTCAAACACATGGCACCTTTGTTTTTAACAAGAAGTCACCTAGCCCATGGCCTTTGTCCTTAAAAAATTTCCAAGCTACATCTTCATTTAGAGCACTTTTCGATTGAGTTTCGTAAAATTATTATTATCACATCGGCCAATCGGTAGAAAAGAAATAACTTAAAGAACCAATGAAAACTCAAAATAGAAACAACCAAACTGCCTTAAGCGAGAGAAAACGCGAGCGACCAAGTCGCGATTGTTTTTGGTTTTACATCTAATTGGTTGAGAGAGTGGCACCATTTTTCTGGACCAATCACAAAGCGAAGTAAAACAGAACCAAAACCAATGCAATCTCGGATTACTTTCGGCACTTAATTGAAAATGGCTCTATTTATGTCGTCGTTCAGGAGGAAAACGGTGGAAGATACACAAAATTCATCCAGATAAAGTTCAGTTTGAACAATTCATTCAAATTGTCCAATGTTGCTTTTATCTTTCAGTTCTCAAAAGGCGAAGGGACGATTTAAAGGTCAAAGATCTATGAGATAGTTCCCACATCTCTTCATGCAATATTTCAATACAGAGAAGTTTGGTTAAAACTGAATTTATCCCGCTAGCAGACTGGTTTACTTAACTGAACTGAGGGAATAAAACCAGTTACTAAGACACTTGCCGTAAATTTCAGGTATTAATAGTTACACCATGAGGTGACGATAAAAGCGCCTCTTTCCTCACACTATTCGGACTCAAGAAATATCATTGATATTTTTTATTCTTTTCTGGGCCATATGTATCCACTTCTCCTCCTCTCCAAATATTTATCTCTGCAAGGCTGGAAGACATTTGAGTGTTATGAAAGATGGTTGGCTTTTCTAAAAAAGGCCTCTCAAATCAAATTTATTTGTCTCTTAACGACTTGGTCAGTTACTCAGCAAACTTACATGTCCCCGAAAGCTTAATAAACTAATTACTAACATTATACTTGAGCTTGTATCATTTCTCTAAGCTCGGTTTAAAGTTCTGGGATGCAGTGTTCTAGTTTTACTAGAGTGTATTTTTTCCCTTCTTTACTAGCCGTACAGCGAGGGTCACATTAGTGCCACGAACAAGTACTATCTCTTGGGTCAAGGTCAAAGTACCACTGTGAGCATAGTTTTTTCATCATTAATGTTTCAGTTTTGAAAAACTCATGTGTCTTGATAGTATATGTGTAAGAACAAGGACAAGGAAAATAAGTTCGAGTATGTTTTTAATTGAGATTGATATCAAAGACATGTCAATGAGAGTTTTTAAATTATCCGATTAAAAAATACATCATACATATATGTATAGTGCGTTTGGTCACGATCTGTGTATTGTCTTTAAGAACTGTGGCTATGAAATGCAATTTAGTGACAAATTCTGTGAAATAAAGGAATTCAATATGCAAGGTACTTTCGCGAACAATGAGCTCCTTCTGATGAAAGTATTTCAATAGTTCCGAAAGAGTTTTATTGAAAGCAACTGCTTCGCATTCCACGATCCGTTTTCGTGCGTTACCTTGACCCTTAAATTGATGCTTGATTACTTCAATGAAGCATGAGACGTAATTCCTCTCTTGAGGTAATTGTTCCAAAAGTCACCCGCAACACCATTATCCTACATTCTTTATAAGATCGATTTGATTTGCGTGGGTAACCGTTTGCTCGTGGAACTTACCAGGAACCTCTTCATAGCTAGGACGATGTCGGTTTGCCGCAATACTAATTTGGCGGCCACAAATTTGCGCAGGAAACATACCGGCAGGTTTTGGTTTGAATATAGGCTTTATTTTGATTTGTGCACGTTTTTCCTAATTCTTCGTAGTTTCTGTGAAAATTGAGGCAGCTCAATCATTATGGAGAGAAATTGAAATGTTATCTTGGGAAATTTCTTAAGTAAGGTTCACAACTTTTGATATGAAAGGAAGTAAGAATAAGAAAAATGTTTGAAATTTCTTATTAAGGCAATATCATGATACACAAATGGTGTGCTATTGACTGAACTTAACTCAACCCACCATGTACCTAATATATGTTTCTGCCAGAGACTCAAAAGGGTCCCTGTGGCCATTTTACAGCTAACGGTTGATTCCTTTTCATTACGCTCAACAGAAAAGTTAACAATTTTCGTTTTAAATTGATAATTTCTTTCTTTTATAGCTAACAGAAATGTTATAAACTGATTTCAATCCTTAAGATTAATTAGATCTCCTCAGTTATCTTGCTTTCCTGAAAGGCAAGTAAGAGAACAGCCACGAACTACCCGGTGAAATGATTCATTCCTTTTCGTTTCCTTGAATTGATAGCAGCCTTTAAAAATTACGTCTTTTTTGTGCATCGCAAGCGCAAAATGTCAAGACGGATAATGGGGAGTTGTGGGAAGGAGATGTTTTATTAACCAAAATGGATTCGTTGTTTTAATACATACGAGAACCTTAAACTATTGCTGATCTTAGATTAGGAAACATACTTTTTTGTTAGGATCCCTCCCTACTTTGATCAGCACAGAAGATTCATGTTGCTTCTTCAGTTCTAAACTCGTTGTTGCTTTTAGTCAAGAGCCGCAAAACTCGCAAGATTCCTTTTCCTTTCTTCTTCATAAATTTCATATTCAAACGTATGTCGTCAACCCGTATACATTCAGTTGTACATATAGAACAACTTTACGTAACATACAACACACGCTCTATTTCAATAAAAACCCTCGCATTTTTGCTTGAAGAGATCAACTCATGATGAAAGAAAAGATTCCGTATGGGAGGATTCGGGGGGGGGGGGGGGGGGGGAAAGTAGATTTCCGGCAAAGCCATTTACCGGAGGTCAGGCGCAAAACTTTATAATAAATTGTGGTACTTAACAGGCTTTGAAATTCGGCCTATCAATACTCAAAACTGTATTAGTCGAATAAAAGTCGGACGGATCAGCGTTGTAATACAACTTGCCAACAATACAATACAAATTTCGACCGAACAGCATAAATGCAAATAAATTAATTCTTCACAACCTATTGCAACTATTCCAGAATTAACTTGGTTAACTTATGTGTATTAGTTTGCAGAGATCAGTGAATGATAAGAGCCAGCGTTGTTTACCAACCTGCATAACAAACACCGCTTTATTCAGCTGAATGTTTTTACACTATGGACCTCACTGGCAATTTAATATCATGTGAAGAAAAAAAATACATTCGGCAGACTTAGGTGGGGTAGCGATAGAAAAGGATTCCGCCAAACGAATTACGGGGCATTTAGGTTTTATTAGATAAACGATGATAATACAAGCGTGAATGATGAAAGCAATTATCCAGAAGAGTGAATATTTTTAAGACAACTTTGCTCTCGCTAGCTCGAGTCGATAAAAAACGCGATGAAAAATATTCAAATTATATTGTGAGGAGAATTATCCGGGTTAGAAAGGCTGCTTTCCTTGAGCTGCTCCGATTACTGGTGGATTAATCTCTCTGAATGCAGAGGTTCTCTCACAAGAGGTGTGAACAAAGACAAACTGAAATAATCAAGAAAATTTTCCGAACCCCAGGTTTTTTATTTGTGGTGCTTTTGCGTTTCCAGTCATCAGGTCATTAATTTTGTTCAAGGGCTCATGTCGAGGACTCTGTAATCTTTCTAAAAATTAATAAAGGAAAAAAAACGACGCCTCTTAAAGACCAAGTGGAATCCTGCTTATTGCTGATGCACTTGATCGACTAGTTTAATCGATTATTGATAAAAAACCTTGAGCCTCTTACTCTACAGCGAGTCCATGCAGCACTATTATTCAAAATGATTTGCACGGAATCTACAATGGTATAAATGCACCAAGAGATAACATAATCTCACCCATTTACAGGTCATATCTGTCTTTATCTTATAATTAAAAAATTGTTTGTTAAAAAGATTACTTGCTTTTAAGTAATTTTTAACAAGACGCGGTAAAACGAATCAAGGAACGTCTTCCGTTTGGAGTGTACGGACTTGGAAATTCAAGAGGATGGCAAAATTTTCTTTCATAAGTTAATCGAGCTCAAACTAGGTGTTACGTGTGTCTATTAATTACATACCATATTGATTAATCGCTCACGACTCATAATTAGCCCCAATAATGTCTGTGCGAGAAATTAACTATCTGGTCAGTTCTCAGTCCCCTATATCTAAGAGGCACTTCAAAGGTTTCTCAACTTGTATTTTTATCTGAGGAAGTTTTCCAATTTGAATTTCCAAGTTCTAGAGTTCACGAAAGTTCGGAGAACAAAAATCGCGTCAGCAACGATTGCAAAACAACAACAAAAAAAACAAAAGTAACAGCAACAAGAAAAGCAACCAATTGATTACAATATAAGCTGTAAAACGAAAGCCGTTTTTTCTTTCGAATCCAAACTTTAATGGTATCAGAACGACTGGGATACAGGCTAATAAGAAAATTTACTCCATTGTCAAAAATGAAAAAATCTGAAGTTTCAGTTATGACAAAGGATTGTTATGCAAGAGTTTTAAGGAGTTCGTCAGCCATGAAGAAAGCACTGTTCCTATTTATTGACTTAGACTTCACTTCTTTATATCGCGTTACCTATAGTGGTGATCCGACAAATTATTTTGGGTCCAGTTCCGCAGTTTTGCTAAAACTATAAGGATTAAATTAATATAGGCAGCTTTTTGTGGTTGTTTAAGAAATATAATATCGTTTCAGCGGATGCAAATTAAAGTTGTCAGATATTCCAAATGGGGAAAAAATTAATAATATCAAATCACTCTCAATTGTAAAATTCATCCTTACTTTGTTTGTCTTTATTGGAAGGACTCACAATACCTAACCATTTCAGAGCACTAACCGGCGACCTATTCTCAGAAAAAAGAGTACTAATATAGAAAACAACGGCTATGATCATTTTTTCCTTTAGAAAAAAAAATATATATATATTTATTAGAAAAAAAAACAAAAACAAGGCAAGCCGCTTCCTTTCTCGAAGGCAACATCGATGCATGGTATCTGATTGCGTCCCATTGGCGCCTTTGGCCCGTCTAAGATTGTCCACACACTGATAAGATTCCAGAATTTTGGAAAGAAAGAAATGATATTCATTTATTATATGGTTTTGAAGTTTAAAGTAAAAAAGGCTGTAAGATTATAATGAACTTTTCTTTCGAACTGATAATTTCCTTCAGCTAAAGATAATGTAAAGTTCACACGCCCACAGTTCCTTTCAGAGGAATCTGGCTTTAAGTTTATGATATACAACAACAAGCTGAAAATAAGTAAGGATTAATAACAAAGGTTACAATGGGCAGCCTTTATTTTTGTAGCATTTCCGAATAAACGCAAAGCAAGTGTGGGCGAGGTCTCTAAAGGCTCGCTCGTTACGTTACAAATTTCTCATTTTTCATTCAGTGAACCATCTTTCGAAATAATGCAGCCTAGAAAGAACGACAGACAGAACGATCAATGGTAATCTCGCTGATAGGCATTGTTGAACGCAGGAAGTCCACAAGCTAGTTTGCGTCGTCTTGTGCGGTCAAAAGATTAACATGAAAATGAAATATCGACGACTTTCGTTCTCTATATGTTTGGTCTAATGTTACCCGGTGCGTTAAATCAACTACAAAGTTAATCATCTTCTGAAACCATTGATACTGAAAATTGCCTACTCTGAAGTGCAGTGTTCCTCTAGAAACAAAGCATGCTTGCTCATTAACTATATTCTCTACCCTTGGAACATCCGCCTATAAAGGTTCTGTGTCAGCAAGTCATTTCTTTGTTCAGTCATATCACGTACCTTGGTTTGTACAAAAACCTTCAAACCCAAAAAAATTTAATTCAAAAGCGAAATCCATCAGGGATTCTACAATTAATTCAACTTTAATGTAAAATAATCGACTTTCTTTTGGAAACTAATCATTAATCGTGGCAAAGCGAAAAAGGAAATTTGATATCTCATTAGCAAAGATCACATCTTGAAATAAACCAATACAGATGGGAAATTACTTTCGGCCCGAGAAAAGAAAAGTACAAATTGATGATTTTAACTTAAACACAGTCAAATAAAACATGTTTAATTTTATCCCATTGGAATTCATAACACTTATTTTTGTTGTTTATTTAGGAAAAAGAGAATTCGAGTAATTCTAATTTCAGAGTCCAAATATTGAAGTAGTGGTAGCAATACTGACATCTACACGTGGGACTATAAATATATAAATGTACTCTAAAGAAAAAAGCGCCAGTGTCAGCGAAGGTTAAACAGAAGCAGGATCTACCCGACGAAGATGAAAATGACATCTAAAGTATTATTTCTTCTCTTTTTCTTGACTTTCCTCCAGTCGCATCGTTGCCATCCGTTACCAGCTCCAGAAGGTGAGGTTTTCAATTATAGTTTTGGTTAATACAATTTCCTAGCTCGCTTTAATAATTGTTTTCCAAATGATTCAAGAAGAGGACGGCTTGTTAGGAGTCCATATGCTTATATTATGATCATCAACATTTTTTTTCCTTAAACCCCATCAAACTGTCAACTAACAGTATGTGTTTTAGTGGTGACAATAGTAATTTGCAAAAAGTGTAGCATTAGCAAACTGTTTACTCAGTCAACTTTGAATTAAGCACAGACTATTACTTTAATTGCTTTCTCCTCCTTTGACCAACAATTTATACGTTCTTGATATTGCTTTCTCAAAAAAGATGCATTTGGTGCAAATTTGTCTCTTTCGATTTTAGCCCAGTAGTGTTAAAGTGCAAAAATAATCTTCTTATGATTTAAACAAAGTGTTTTTCAATTTAAACAACTGAATTGAACAAGAGTTCACCATCTGCGAAGAAAATCTGAAATAAGGTTTACTTCACGAGAGGTCCATAAGGATCGTGTAAGAACACCGTTTATGGCCAAAGTTTAACTAAACCAACATATATCATGAAACATTTTTCTCTATTTTTTTCCAGATGGTATAGAGAATGGACACGGTTTTGACGTTGTGGAGGTGCAGACGGTAGAACTCGCGATTAATGCACTCAACGAGGAGTTAAATGGAGCCCCCTCTGACGGTATCGATGAAGAAGGTAAAAATCCCTTTGTTTCTGCTAATTTGTTTTCTGTCACGAAATCATGTTTATCCCGGAGCCTTGTAGAGAGTTGCGAAGGTGCTTCTTAGAAAGAAAACAAATATGCAACGAAATTCATGTTTCGTGAATAACGTCTATTTGAGATTGTTTTCGTGACTGAAATAGAGCGAATTTATTCGTATGACTAATATTAGTCTCAGAGATGACTTTGATTTTATTTCGCGAACTTGATTATTTCTTATGGCCGTCAATATCGATCACGTTACTTCTTTAGAGATTGAAAAAGCCTGAAGTTCCCGTCATAAATATTTCATCATTTTCATCTCATCAAAACAATTGCTTTGACTCATTTCCACGGGAGCTTAAATGAAAAGGAAAGCTTGAAATAATATAGGAATCCTTTACCGCAGTACTGCTAAGGTGGTGTGAATGATAATATTTAATCAGATAACTTTCTAATCCCAGGTGTACCATATCCCGTACTAGCGGCTTGTTAGTTGAACTCTGGACGGTAGCACATAAACACTTAACAAGAATGCATCCAATATCCTCAGCCTGAGCACGGGTTTTAGACGTTAAATCTAGGCGCAATTATTATGACGTTGGGCATTATATGGCTTAAGCATTTGGCAAATGACAGTTATTCGTTTACCCAAACATATATCGTGGAGGAAACATTTTGAAATTCTACATATGTCTGTTTTGAATTTTTTCTTTCAAGAAACAAAACAAAAAAAAAATTATGATCGATTACAGCTAATTTGTAAGTGTCTGTTAGGGTTCTATGCTCTCCGACAAAGGTGTGCCACCCCTTTAATTCTCATACTTCTACAAAAAAGTATTCACCTTATTATTCTACTTTCCAATATTTAAAAATTAAAGAGTACAACATGGATTATTTTCTTTCTCTTATAGTGAAAGTGAAACTCGAAGCGCACGCAACGTAACACCACATCTTAACGAATTTGATAACCCATCAAGCTGATTAATTTTTTTAATATGCCACGTATCTACATATATATGCAAGCCGAAAAAACGAAGTATCGCGATCTCTACGTTCCTTTCACTGTTGAAACCTTTGAGTCGTTTGAAAAATGCTGTTTTAAAATGAAGCTTTTCTAACTCTTTCCTGAAGTTCTATTCTTTTTTAAGACTTCGTTGTGATCTTGATTCTTAAATTCTGTATTCAACACTGTCTTTTAACATCTCTCATTATCAGATTTGCTAAAGACGCAAAAAACTTCTAATTTCATAAAAGATCACTGCGAATTCCTGATGATATTAAGAATGATACGTCGGCCTTAGAGATTTTTAGAAAAAATTGTCCAAAAATACTCAGTTACCCAATCAAATTATCTTTTCCTAGAGCCTGGTAGTGAAGATACAGGGGAAGAAAGTGAAGAAGAAAATGAAGTGGATAGTGAGGACAGCAACAAGGAAGAGACCGTCGACGACGATGGAGTGGACAGTGAAAATGGAACTGAGGACGGTGGCATTGAAAGTAACGATGAAGATGGCGAGGAAGGTGGAGATGACAATGTGAAAGACGAAGGTGGTGATGACGGTGGTGAGGAAAGTGAAGATGATGATGGAGATAGTGCAGCAGACGATGATGAAGACAGCGTGAAAGATGAAGATGAAGACAGCGAAGATGACGATGGTAAGGACAGTGAAGATGAAAGTGGTGATGAAAGCGCAGATGATGACGCTGACGGAAGTGAGGAGGGCGAAGAAGACAGTGGAGATGACGATGGTGAGGAAAATGAAGATGACGAAGAAGACAATGGAGATAGTGGAGGTGAAGAAAGTGCAGATGATGACGGAGGGGACAGTGCAGATGACGAAGAAGGAGAGAGTGGAGATGATGAAGATGAAAGTAGCGGTGACAGCGATGACGGCGGTGAGGACAGCAGTGACGACGAAGAAGAAGAAAGTGGTGATGAAGATGGTGAATACAGTGGTGATGACGAAGAAGAGGAGAGTGGTGATGACAATGGTTTGGACAGTGGTGACGACAGTGATGAAGACAGTGGAGATGACGATGGAGGAGAAAGCGGAGACGATGATGATGATGAAGACAGCGGAGATGACGATGATGAAGAGTTTGGAGATGAGGATGGCGAAGACAGTGGAGATGAGGATGGCGAAGACAGTGGAGATGAGAGTAGTGATGACGATGGTGAGGATAATGGAGATGACGACGCTGAGGAAAGTGGTGATGATGATGGAGAAGATAGTGGAGATGACGATGGTGAAGAAAGTGGAGATGACGATGACGAAGACGGTGAAGATGACAGTGGTGAGGACAGTGGAGATGACGACTCTGAGGGCAGTGAAGATGATGGCGATGAGGAGAGTGGTGATGACAATGGTGAGGACAGTGCTGATGACGACGGAGAAGAAAGTGGAGATGACAATGGTGAAGAAAGTGGAGATGACGACGTTGAGGAAAGTGGAGATGATGATGGAGAAGATAGTGGAGATGACGATGGTGAAGAAAGTGGAGATGACAATGGTGAAGACGGTGAAGATGACGGTGGTGAGGACAGTGGAGATGACGACTCTGAGGGCAGTGAAGATGATGGCGATGAGGAGAGTGGTGATGACAATGGTGAGGACAGTGCTGATGACGACGGAGAAGAAAGTGGAGATGACAATGGTGAAGAAAGTGGAGATGACGACGTTGAGGAAAGTGGAGATGATGTTGGAGAAGGCAGTGGCGATGATAATGGAAAAGAAAGCGGAGATGACTACGTGGAAGACAGCGAAGATGACGAGGGAGAGGACAGTGGAGATGACGACGCTGAAGAAAGTGGTGATGACGATTTTAAAGACAGTGGAGATGACAGTGGCGAAGAGAGTGGAGATGACGATTTTGAAGATAGCGGAGAAGATGATGTTGAAGATAGTGGAGATGATGCCGGAGAAAGTGGAGTGGATGATGGCGAGGACAGTGGAGCAGAGGATGGTGATGACAGTGGTGATGGGGTTGACAACGAAGAAGTCAATGTAAGCAAGACTGGAGAAGGCAGTGTCGTCCAAAGAAAGGGAGGCGCGCATGTTGTGGATTTCAGAAATTATGGTAATGGTATCATTTACCGAGCCAAAAATGTCAAAAGTATCAAAGAACTCATCAAAAACATCTTGAGAAACAATAGTGACGTTCATATCAATGACACTAATACGATCTTTAAGTTGTTAAACGTAACCGAATTAGAAGGGTCCAGATCTTCCGGCGTTTCTTGGTATAGTGGATTATTTGTCTATAAAGCCCTAGTTTTAGTAGCATCCTTTGTAGTTTTATTATGAAAGTGACTGAAATTGCACGATATTTATCTTGTGTCCAAGAGCAATGCAAGGAGAAGTTTGCGATTTGCTTGTAGCTAAGACAGAAATTCTTGCGCTAGAATTCGCTGAAGGTGTACCGAAACCTGCACAAGAAAACTGTTTATAACTTTGTGCGACTTGTATGCGAATAAAATCTTATGGACAAAATTTTGCTAAGCGACAAAAATCACCTAGGGGATTTGCTTTTTTTGTATAGAGATTTAAATATAACTATTATTAAAGTTGTTATGAAAAGTTTTCAGCGACTTAACGACTTCTTTTTTAGACCTTAGTCCCGTTCCTTTTTTTTGGTGGTAATATCTGTTAGTCACGCAACCTAGCAGCCAGTCAAGCTGGTCTTTGATCGTTAGGGTAAAGGGTATTTTTGTTCAGGTTCAATGGTAACATGAAATTTCGTGATACAAAGGCCTACAGAAAAATTTCGGCACTGATGTATAGAATTATCGGACATTCTCCTCAATAAGTCCTGTAACTAACGCTCACTCGTCACAAGATCTGATTAGTGTTTGCATATTTGAAGATGTCTTTCATTCGCAAGATTGATAGTTCTAGAAAATTCGATAATCATGTCCGAAGCACTACTTTGACCTGTTCCTTCTTATGAATGAGCTTTACAATTTCCCCAAGACTCCGAAAAAAAGCGCAACGATTTACTCCCACCGAATGACGATAAATAAATCTAGATTTGTCCAGTTTGCAGGGGGTGCTTTAAACATTTCCCTCCTCATAAATGACAATAGCAATAATTTTACTAAGCCTCACTTTTAAATATACTGCAATAGCCATAGAAAAGCCAGAACATTTTTTATTTCATAAGAAAACTCTACGCGGGGCAGGAAAAGAATTCACCCGAAATTGCCATTTAAGCTTAGAGACAGTAAGCTTCCGTGCACAGCATAGTTTTTTAAAGCAGGATTTAAAACATCTGCAATATCCTTAGCACTCACTAAAGATTTCGGTTTTCATTAAAAGAAATCGTTTGCAATTTTAGAAAAGCTACTTAGTGGAAGGCCCTACACCTCTGGGACTCCTTAGGAAAATAATGCCTCAATCAATTCGAAGTTTTAACATCCCTACCGGCATTTGAGCGTTCGAATATTGTCTTGTTCAAATTCTCCCCCCCTTCCAGGCAAAAATTCTGTTCAACCCAATTTTTCTGTTAACAGCAGAATCAGCAACCTGGAATTTCTACTCCTTGAACAAGCTATGAAACCTAGACCTTGCAGACGTTTTGTTTTGAGCCATTTGCTCGCGAAAGCGAACTATTTGCCTAAAAACACCTCCATATTTAATGTAACAGTACTATTCCGCTGGAGAGACTTGACACTTCCGGTTCAAACTCCCCACCCGAGCCAGGCAAGGTTCAAATTTTCCACCCTGCGGGCACCAAAGAAGATCATATGCTCATTGGTTGTGTTGGAAGAGAGGGGATGGGGGAGAGGTTCAGGTTGATCTTCGTATTATACTACATATTTTCAGATCAACAGTGTATTTAGCAATCGTTTAAGTTACGTGTTTTAACGCAACTCTAGTTTGAAATTTAAAAAGAAAAACTTCCAAACGCTGTATTACACCCTCGCTCTCGGTGAAAAGGCATTTCTATGACTTCATGGTCAAAAGTACATCAGATTTCAGGAACTAATCATTAAACTTGTGCTCTTATTTTGTACTTGTCTTTTTTCTTCAATTCTCTTCATCTACCTTGATCGAGCGAAGCCTCATCTGAGTTACTCTCAGTTATTCAACTTGTTCACCAATTGTTTTGCCATACCTTAAAAGTCATAAAGCACTTTTCCCAGGATTTATAGCGTGATAAATCCACTTGGAATGTACGTAGTGTAGGTGTAAATCAAGTACCCTTTGGTGAATAAACCACACGCTTGTGTCTTAAAAATGAAAAAATGTGATCTACAACTTGCATCAATTATACTGCATTTAGCAAAGTTTCATTACTTACTGGTCTATTTTCTTGGAATATAGCATCATATTTATACAAAGTAAAAGGATTAGTTTTTAAATTATCAGCTACTTTCATTAGTTGATGATTCTTCTGTTGGGAAAGTGTTGGTAGATAATGCTTTATGACGTTCCATCCATTTTTTCGCAATATTTGTTATTCTGGCCCCTTATTTTACCACCAACAATTTCCTTAACGCAACTTTTACTGTCATTTGTCGCAAGGAATGAGAAGAGCCACACTTCACGAATGACTCCACTAATTACCCAGCTGTCGATTGTCAAGGCACGTGCTTGAGCACGTGAACAAGTGTTTAAAGTGAGTATTGTTGGTATGGATAGATTAGAGAGAGCGATCCTGAAACAGACAAAGGGGATCAATGGTGTTGACACTTACCTCTTAGTAATTTAGCTCCTAAAATAGATAGTGGACATTGCATTTTTTGCCACAGTTTTTGCTCAAGTTCTTAAAGACGGCTTCGACAGGAAAGTCCTCCACAGGGATGGATATACGTCAATGTTAACCAGGGAAAGTCAAGGTGTTTTTTCCTTTTCATAGCGTGAAAAGTAAAAGAAAATATTTCCAAAAATGGAGTGGGGCCAACTTAAATTTCGTATGGTTGCCACAGTTAATTTCAAAATTACAGAAGAATTGTTAGTTTCTCCCGGGATAACTGTGTAATATTAGCATCAAGTTCTTTTTATTTTAATATTGATTGATTCATCACATGAGCAGCTGAGAAAATTACAAAGATCTTAAATATCAATAAAATTGAAATACATGATAGAAGTCAATTTTGAACATTTAGCACTTTATGTCAGTCGTACCAAATTATTTTAATTTGGTTTTTTGTTATTGGAAAAGAACCCAAAATTTGCTCTTTTGCTCTTTTAAGATAAGGCAAAAAAAAAATGAACTTAGTTCTTCTGTTTGATATTGTTTATTTTTCTAGACCCCAACAGCTAATATCTTGATTGTTGCTAATATTCAACAATCTCTGAGAGAGTGCTTACATCAGTCAAGTCGAAGATTCCGATGCATTTCTTACTTTACCAATAAACAGATATCGAAAGCCACAAAAATCTCAAACGGTGCTTTAATCAGTCATTGCTTGCATCCAGTGTATTATAAATGTTATTATGTTTATCAGATGACACCATTTTCCGAATAGAAGCGAAACGACGGGTATCAAACATCTACAGATGACTTCGAAATTGGTTATTTGTTTTTGCCTTGTGACACTTTTAACTCCTATTTGGGGTTTACCATTGCTGCAGTCAGAAGGTAAGATTTTATTATTTACAATATATTTTGACCAAATAATATTTCATGGCATTTGCTGTCAAATTCGTTGCGTGCACTGTAATGGCTGTGGTTCTTACAAATGGAATATTTTGTTGAAGGTGAATATTTTCTGAAAGTATGTTCACAGTAGGATTTGAACTGTCTTCTTGTTCGAGTTTCTTTGATGGCTTAAGTTCTCTTTAAACGTATTCATTGTTACTTCGTCAGATATAGTTTATCATGAATTTCATATCCTAAATTTTGGTAACAATTTCTGTGTTCTTAAGTACCATGTTACATATTGAAGAACTAATAAAAATGAGCCAGGTTATAATCACTCTATGTTACCGACCTTGCAATACATGTTTCGGCAAAATGAGTATTAACGCGGTTTTTGATGATTCTCACTGATTTATGAGGTAGATGTGAAAAGGAAAATGTTCAATAAGAATAATGGGAAATATACACCCAATTAAGGGTAAAATTTTATAATTCCGTGTATCGATTATCTTTTAGCTGCCTACGCAGTCAGTTATTTTGTCAAGTTCAGCTATATTCACATGATATTTATTTCCCCACAATTTTACCGCAAGAACGGTGTAGTTTTCAGTAGATTTCCACGCTGCAAAATATAACATTGCTATCAGAATCCACCAGTATCGAACAAAGGAAAAACATAGCTGCTTATGATAATTAAAAAAAAAAAAACACTGAAAATTAACGGTTTGCTATAAATAATTTTTCGTTGACTTCTAATAAATGCTGTTTGACCCTTAAGATACTCTTTTAAGTCTGCATTAACTCTAACAGCGAAGAAGATAATTTTTAAACTTTCAATTTGATCGTCTTACTCGTTCTCTCATTTTTTGAAAAGTTCTGTTTGTGCTTACTATGGCGCTTACTGTAGCATATTAACTCTAATTTGGAACCGGCTCATTTTTGGTACATTAGGTTACTAGTGTTGTCTTCCATTCTTCTTCCATCTTCGGATGGTTTCGAATTGTGTGCTTTGCCTGGGTTCGATAGAATTTTAGCCCTAAATCTAAACATGGTTTATGATTGCTCGTCCGTTCAAACATATTCGTGACAGATCTTTTCCTTCCCATTCCTCTAAAGGCTTTGTAGGCAATTTACGCAGCGCTTTTATATCTAAGTCCGGGAAAATTAGAAGAGAAAATTAAGGAAACATGAAGAGAGTACGTTAGTGAGTGTTAATTGAAAAAAAAAACAAAACAAAAACTAGAAAAACTTTTTCAAAAAGTTGTTACATAATAGATTTCCTAAATAGTCTCTTATATTGTCAGTTACGGTTATTGGGTCTGATATTGCACTTAACAGATAATAAAGAAAGTAAGAATAAAAATGGCAGCGATAGTGATAACTACGAGAAGAATTAAGAAATGATAGGGGAATAACTTTTTCAGGGTTACACTTTTTATGAATAGTGTAACATCAGCCGAGTGAAGTTTCTTTGTTTATACCGTTTGTCTTTCATTTCTTCTCCAGTGCACATCAAAGCCAGCTTAACCCTGCACTCGTTGACATTCGCTCGAGAAATCCTAAAAAAATACTGGCTATGGTCAAAAGTGACTTGGTCTTCGGCCTTAAGGTAATGAGAAACACAGAAAACCAATATAATTGATTAGATGACTCTAGATTCTAAAAGGAAAACTTGACACTTGCCTTACAAGAACAGCCATATTTCATAAGATCCAATTGTGCACTGACATATCTAGAAATCGCTGCTTACAGAGCCGATATCATAACTGTACCCATTTAGGACGGCGTCATATATTTAACAATTTCAGTAATAGGTTGGTTTCTTCTAAGCATTTTTCGTGATCTGCCAAGATCTCGCGTGGAGTCATCCCCTATGCAATAAACCCAGGTGCATCATCAGCAAACTGCAGTCGTGCAGATAACCCAGGATATCTATCCAGAAGCTTATGATCAAGAACCTTATAGATTCCTCCATATTATTTACCAAGAAGCTAGGGTTTATAAACCGAACAATCAGAAGCTAGGGTGCAATTTTTGCCCAAATATGGAATTAGAGCTTCAAGGCTGCTTTCTTCATTTAAACTCGCGGCTGATTACGAAGAGGCAGTGTGAACCTTACCTGAAAAACTGAGGCAGAATCGCAAATTTTGTCGAGGAAACTGTATTTATATTATCTATTTAAAAAGAAAGTAAGTTGTTTGTGTCCTTGTTCGTTACAAAATGAACGGTGTACTTGTTGAGTGTTGATTGCGTCTCCACTAGGTTTAGAAATTCATTAAAAGAGCTCTAAAATGGTGAATTTCAGTAGCTGGTGACAAGTAAGCTGTTTAGCTCTGCTCTAACCCGCTCGCAGAGTGAAATACCTGTTTTTAATTCATAATAATCTCAAGTGTTAAGGAATTAAACAGCGCTTCAAATTATAACTTTACAGTTTGTATCCTTTTCAAAATATATGTGTTACCTTTCATAACGTATTCCCGATTAGTATCGCGGGAATGAGTCTCATTTCTTAGGTATTCAATAATCATTAAATATAAACATCTCCATATTAGGTAGTGAAATGTGATAAGCTAGTCCCGTGCTCTCCCAGCAGCTATCGGGAAATACATAATCACTTCTCGGTTGTAAGCTTCTGACCTATCTTACTGCTTATTCAGGGATGGAAATTTTTTTGTACGTGGCTCTCTCTTATACCTTCAGGCGGGGAGAGACACTGCGATTATCAACAGTTTCCCAATGATATCCCTTAGTGGACCTTGGCTCGATCCGTAACCTTTCAATCTGGAGTACATACACCGACTACTAGCCCTCCTTTCTGTAGTTTTGTTCTTGAGTAGGGACATTTTTAATTGTTATATGTTCATATCTGAAAATGTCAAAGATTGAAGAGTGAATGAATAAATAGTAGAGAAATAAAATGGTTTAAAACAAAGATTTGAGCAACGTCTTGAATTCAAACCTATTTTATCTAGTTGTGATGAGGTCCCCACAAAGGTGTAATTATTAATTTGTGGTTTTCAAAACTTAAGCGATTATTTGCGAATAACGTTTTTAAAACCATTGGAGCATTCAAAAGCCAGTCTAATGTGTTGCAATGGTTTATTATTCATAAATAGCGAAACCCAATTAATTCACCACTAAGTGAACACGTGAGCATTCCTTGTTTACTGAGTTTTAAACGTGTAGTAAATTTTAAGTTCTTTCTTGTTTATGTCGAGATATTTCACTCAGGCTAATGATGGAACGGTTGAGTAGAGCCAATATCTGCAAGATTTTGAGAAATTGAATTTTTAATTAGATAACAGCAATTCATGTCCTCTTTTGATTTAAAACCCCATGCAAAATTGTTACCAATTGACGGTGTTCATTGCTGTTACAAGTTAAAGCCGTTGTAAATTTCTTTTTACTAGAAGAGGAAAGTGACGTTGATGAATGCGATCGAGATGCTGGAGACGACATTGTTGGTGACATGAGAGAAAACAAAGAAAGTGGAGATGACAGTGGAGATGAAAGCGGTGAGGATAGCGGAGATGACAGTGGAGATGACAGGGAAGAAGAAAGTGGAGAAGAAAGTGGAG